>NC_050530.1:24105205-24121609 GCF_002922805.2 Oryzias melastigma | reverse complement strand
ACACACACACACACTACCACCACAGCCAACCATAAAACAGGAGAGCATGGAGCATTTACATCTCCGGCTGTGACAGGCAGGTGGACCTCGCTGATCCATGACCCTCTGAGCCACCGTCGTTGTCAGCAGCCCTCGTTATTGTGATGAAGAGCAGCCCTCCACCAGCTCAGTGGAAGATTCGCCGACATGTGACTTCTTGGGCAGTATAGACACGACATTACGACCACTGTGAAGGACAGATATGGAGCTGAAATTCTAACAAAGCAAAGATCAGTCATTTCTCTACCTATCTTGATTCTACAGGAAGAAGTTTCCACTGAACAAGCGTATCCTTTTCCAGTGTCAGGTTCTCCCAACATTAGGTTTGTGATTTCGACGTGGACGAGAGCGAGCAATCAGGAACCAGCTCAGACCAAAGCATTTTACCTGCAGAGTTTCTCTGATTTTCTTCAGGCAGAATTAACCATTTTGGATGGACGAGGTCACTTCAGGACCCATAAACGTGATTTTAGGCGACATAAACGTGTCACCTTCTCTCTCCAAAGTGATTGCTGGAGCCAAAGTGGAGTCCATTAAGGTTTACAGAGAGATTTATGAGCCGTTTTAAGGCCTTTGCTTACAAACCAGTTAGAATTTCAACAACTGGCACTTTCACATTCCTGATTTATGGACTTGTGACTCTAAACTCCAAATATAATGAGGAAATATCACAGATATTCTTTGGCAGTGACAGTTTAAAAGAGGAGATGAGGTCACATGACTATGGAAACCCAGAAAAACCACATAAAGATTCATCTGAAGCTAAGTCATGGAGTATAAATATTGCACGTTGTACAAGTGTACATGTTGTATCGTAGAGTATTGCAAATGTAACAATAACAGAAAAAGTTTGGGTTTTTTGGGGTTTTTTTTCTTTTTTTATAAATAGAATACGTTTAAATGTGTTCCAAAAGTATATATATATATATAATATATATATTGAGTAAAGGAGGCAACAATTAGCACAATTTGGACATTGCAAAACCAGGCCGCTTAGAAATAAGTATAGAGTTCTAATCTCTCTACATGCAGCCCAGGGCCGGGCCTACAACCTTGTATCTTATCTGGGCTGGGGACCGGCACAGGCAGACCCAAACTTAGACCCCGTTGTTGTTCATAGTTAGGCAGTAGAGTCCTTACCTATGGACCCACACTCATTAAGCTCATTGCGCTCCTTGGGAAGCAAACCCGGATTATGCCCCAGATCTACACCCAACTGAGCCATCCGGGTCAGAAAATAATCAAATTCTTACTTTAAAAAATAATTCTAGTCACTAGGACACAATTTCTCAAACTAAGATTAATTTGCAATTGAAAACCTTTCTTGATATGGTCATTGTTCTTCTAGGACAGAAAATAGGACAGTTTTATTTAACTTTCTTAAGATGAAGTATTTGCAGAATAGGACATCTAAAAAGGAAGTGCCTGAGCCGTAAAGGTGAACGATCACTGCTGAATAATCTAAACTCACTGAAGTGTTTCAAAGTTTATGAAGGGTTTGTTCATTCATTTTCAATGAGCATTAAACCGTTGGATATTACCAAACTCATAAAAGTGAAAGTTTTGAGACCAAAACAGCTGAAATATCTGAAAAGACGTCAAACTTAAATAAAAAATGTATTTATGAAAGAAAAAAGGCCACACAAGCACAAATATGCACACCTGATTCACATTTCTGACCTTTGAGCATTCAAGTCTATATAGTTGACTGTATAAGAGAACTGGACTGAGTGAGTGTGATGTCATCCATATACTTTACTTCCAGTTTTAACAAAATGATGTGAATTCAGTCGCCATTCTTCTGCGATATGGACCCTGACATGTTGGAACCAGAAATTGTCAGTCAACAATGATTGGTCCAAATTGGTTTGAGTAAATGTTTCTATGGCAACCACTCTCAACAATCAGGAGTGAGCTTGTTGGAAGGCCACACCCCTATCACTTGAAAGTGGGCTTGGGAGACTTTGTTGAACGTGAGATGTTTATTGTGGCATCTGATTGGTACGTTTATAACTAGAATAATTTGCAACATAGAGAAAGTATCATGAAAAACAAACAGTACTATCAAGAACATGTTAAAGGTATCAGATCAAGAAGGGTTCTGACAAATGGAATACGTAAGAAATAACTGTTTATTGCTCCATTGAAGTCTTTTGGGTTCTTGGAACCAGCAAGTGCTTCTTGTTTGGAATGCCAGGGGGAGGAGTCACTCATTCCAGTTCTCTTATACAGTCAATGGTCTGACAGTCAACATGTTCCTGCGTTCTTTGAAGATACTTTGTTAATGACTGTGTTCTCAGTTTGCAGAGACAATCTGGAGGCTTGAACTGCTTAAACGTTGAAGTATAAAACTTCCAGGAGTGAATAAGTCTTCCCGCTTCACAGCTGCACAGGGAAATCTTCCCCCAGACGTCCACAGACTGTATAACCAGAATCTCCTTCAACGACATCTCTTTCCATCAATGCAAACAAGTCAGTTAATTAACTAATCAGACCAGAGCATCATCACAAACAAAGCCTCATCATCACCATTCACAACAATGATTTTCACCCCTTCATCTTCACTGCTCTCCATCCTATATCAGCAGAACTCTTTAAGAACCTGAAACATCCACCTCTTCTTCAGGAGGACTCAGTGCTGCTCTCCAGCACAGAATCCAGCAGCATCAGATCAGAACATCTCGCAGAAAGAAAGCAAAACTCAAAAAAAGCAGACTGACCTTCCTGCACTGCCTGGAAGGGGTTGTTGGGCTCGATGAGCTTTATGGAATGCGTGATCTTCTCACTCTGCAGGATGTCGTCACTCAGGCTGAGGTCAGACACAGCGAGCTGGAACACCTCATCGTCCCGTGCCGCGTTCTCCTCAAAGATGGCACCTGGATGAGGAGAACACATGGAGACAGAGAGTTAGTTCAGAGGCTGCTGGACAGTCAAACGGCTGCATCACTGGATCCATAAGAAAAAGAACCAAAGCCTGCAGATTTCAGAACTGCATTATTTCAATTCTGATTACAATAGGAAGTTCAGGAAACATCCCCATAGCCTTAATGGTTAAACTTGACCCCAAACAGACAGCAGAGTCACCCATTACCTTTATACATGTTTGAAACTGATTCAGAAAGATACATGTCTTTGGTAGGCGTCCAGTTCCAGTTGGAGGAACAATATTCTGCAGGTTCTGTTTGGATCAGCAGGACCAGTACTTGATCTGCACAGTCTTAAGCTTTCAGTGAAATCTGGATCTTGATTGTTGATTCAGGCATGCTCGACTTAGCTACAACAAGCTCAATTTATGACAAACCTGTGTAATACTGGACTGCACTATAACTAATCCAATTTCTGGACTTTGGGATTGGAGGATTTCTGGTTTATCTGGTAATTCCACAGCAGTTGTTGGTGTTTTATGGAGAGACAGACGCCGCTGCACCAAAAGCTTGATGTCTTATTGCCCAACAGAGCAGAGTGCTTGGAGTCCTTGAACTTTTACAGAAAATGGTGACAATTTGGATACACTGTCTGCTCAGATGAGAAGAAACTGAATTTAATTGCCCAAAATTTTTTGGACAACAGAAGCCATTTTATGAAGAGACGGACAATGCTGGCCAACGGTAAATAAATCTGCTAGCACCAAGGAATTAATGCATAATGCCCGATTGTCTAATCCAGGGCTGCTCATTGCTGGTCCTCCAGATCTACCACCCCACCTGTTTTCCAGCTCTCTCTGCACTGCTTGCTGCTGATTACCTGGACAAGGTGTGTTCATTCAATCAGAATGTGAAGCCATCAGCAGCGATCAGGGCTTGGAGATCTGGAAAATAATCTGGGTGGTGGATCTCGAGGACCAGGAATTTTATTTATTTTTATTTAAACTTCATTTTTTTTTTTTTTTATTATTGAGCAGGCATATATAATGCTCTTTTTCCCATCTGGTTGCTGTTGGCGTACAGATTTTGCTGTACTTAAAGACTTAAATCAAAGTCCATCCATCCATTTTGTGAACCTGCTGAATGTCCTGCAGGAGTTGCTGGAGCCTATCCCAGCAACTGCTGGGCAAAGGCGGGTACACTCTGTGCAGGTCACCAGTTTGTCAAAGTGTCACAAAATCACACACTGACACATTCACAGACATTTGAACCAGGGCCTTGTGCTGTTAGGCCAGAGTGCTAACCACTACACCACTGCACAGCCCCAAATTTAATTTCCTATTTTCTTCCTTACTTTTGCAGTGTTTCTGTAATCTGATGGCAAGCTGAGATATCCCTTTGGTCTATCATTTTTAATCAGAATTTCTGAAAAGTGAAAAGTCACAATGTCTTTACAGTCACAGTTCCATTTAGTGTCTTGAGTAAGAACACAGGCTGATTCCAAACTGTATCCTCTGACTGATCCCTTTTGCTCCAATTTCAGGGGAATGTGACGCTGGTGTCCAGAGGAGTTTTTTTAAGGAGGAGCCGTATGACTTTAGGCTGACTATCCCTCCACAAATATCGAGATTCATGCCGCACTTGTGGGCGTTGGACAAATTTGCATATTTCACATCCTCACCACTTCTTCTGGGTTAATAAAATCAAATATTCGATTCAAATTGACTTAAGCTTAATAGATCAATAATCGACTCATAAAAGATATAAATCGATTTAGCAAATAAAGCTAAAGTCCGCTAGCTTAATGCTAATGTTTAACAGCATTTCCCATAGGACGGCTAATGCTAACGCTCAGTCGACCAAATAATACATTACTGACTAAATGAACATCTTTATAAACTCACTAGCATGGATTTTCCAAAAAATTCTAAGGAAGTATTTTTTAAATTAACTATTTGTGGTCTAAAATACCGTTTTTTTCCCTTTGTAAAGTCGTCTTCTTCTTGAATAAAGTGTACTTCTATAGCGCGATCGCCACCTAGTGGTTAAACTGAAACGCCCTCCAGGAGAAGAGAATCCATCCAACACTGTATAATATTAACAATCTTAATAATTCACTAATAAATTTTGCAATATGTTAATTGTATCAGATTAATATAAATATAGTCAAATTATAAAGTCAATTATTAATGCATTTCTAAACAAATGTGTATAAATGTGTAAACTTAAAATTGAATTGAATTGAAGAATTAAAAAAAAAATCGGAATCAAATTGATTTGGGCTCTTGTGAATCGAATCGAATCTGGAAATTATAACCAATACCCAGCTCTATATGTTAGGAAGCAAATCGAATGAAACAACAAAAACTACAGAAGATATAGGTTTGTTTTGCAATCGGAGTATATTACCCAGGTCTTATCTTACCTGTTTCAATGCAGCACCAAAAAATAAATAAATAAATAAACAGAAGCAAAGCTTCTAAAGTGTTGCAAACAGGTTTGTGATATTTCAGAGCAAGCACTCGGTTAAAGGGCACACAAACGTGGAAATTCACTTTAAGCTGTTAAATTTACCTCTGATTTGTGAGTGTGACCTTTTGGGAACATTTGCAGGCATTTCTGTGTGTCATTGGGGGGGACTCTAGTCGAATGTAATTTATCAGCTGCTGCTGCAAAAACAATGTACTGGAGCAGTTATGTTTATTAAGCCTCTTCCTGCTTTGGCAGGTAATCAAGTGCGGTCCAGGCCTTTGCGTCCTCGAGCACCACCTGGTCAAAAAGCAGCAGGTTTGGGGGGGGGCTGATCTGGAGCCATAAACTGTGCTACCAAGCACAGCGCAGATATAAACTACCGTTTTAAAACTACGGCCTTAGTCACATACACCCATACGGGTGTTGACCTGTTGACCTGGTATTTTGGTTGTCTGGGCCATAGAAGGTAGTACAGAGGAGGGACAGAATCTTAGAGGTGGTTGCTGTTAAGGCTTGTACCACCTCAAGGGACATCATGAAAATGGAACGTACCATTGTCTCAAGTGTGTTAAGTGTATCATGAAATATTTGCAAGGCTAACCTAAGTTTCTTATGACGTACAAGTGATGTTGTACGGTTTCTGCGATACACTGTGTCTCACCTACTTCACCCTTTACTAAGTTACTAAGATAATTTTACATTTTGTGGTACAAACGCCACATTTGTCATGGATATAGTAGTATTATTAATCTTTTTGAAGCTCTGATTAAGAAAGAGATATGTTTTTGATAGGTTTGAGAAACAGATTATTTACTTTTCAAGTTAAAAGACTGCATTTTGTGCATGAACAGTCCATATTTTTGAGATTGAGGAAAATAGACGTTGAGTATTTTTTGTTATAATTAAATGTATGGCCGCAATCTTTAATAATTTTGGATTTTTTTCGTGGCTGGCGTGCTTTTCTGAAAGAGGTAATACTAAGGTATCCATGCCAAATTTGATGCTTGTACCACAAAATGCACAATTTATCACCCTAACAAGCTCCGCTATTACCCTTCCATGTTGTCTAAGTGCTAGCTATGACATGGTGCCTGCAGCATGCCTGTTGAATCAAATGTGCATAAACATTGTTACCCTAGCAGATTTCCTGTTTTTGTGCTGGATACCTGCGTGCCCTGTACAGGTTTACCCATTTTATGACCGCAAACAGCATCTGTAAGGGCAGCTGTGACTAAGTTCTAAACTGCATTCATCTGTGAACTCTACTCAGGATTTGAGATGGAAGGACCTGGATTAATACGCTGCTGAAACACCTGGTATTAAAGCACTTCCTGAAAGAGATCATTGTGATTTCTCAGCAATAATTACTTTGTTTTCACATTCCCAGGCAGCAAGGCACAGTGGGCCCCATATGGTTTAAAAGTGGGCAGAAAATGTGGCCCTACATTGGCTCAGCTGCCCAGCGCCCCTTGTCTCTGCCGGCCCCTTGGTGCAGGAGCTCGCTATACTGTTCACCAGGCGACCGACGAGCTTAGCAAGGCAGCCCACTGAGTGTCCACTTGAACCAATGTGGGCAAACCACCAAAGAATCTGTGGACAAACCCATTTGGGGCCACATTTTCGGCCCTCTTTTTAACCATATGAGGCACTTTGCCTTGCTGCCTGGGAATGTTAGATTTAAAGTTTGAGACTCAGTTTTGTAAAAGAAATTATGCTTCACAGTGCAATTGCTTCTTCTCTTTTTTTCATCTCTTCTTTTTGTATTTTTTATCTATTTTGCTCTGTTGTAAATATGTAAATTGTTCCAATTTTTACCTATCTGCAATGCTGCTGTAACACTGCAATTTCCCCACCGTGGGACGAATAAAGGGCTATCTATCTATCTATCTATCTATTTAGAGCTGATTCTTCAGGTCGACACTTTAATTTGTTGTTGGCTGACTTTTTTTTTTTTTTAATTTAAAAACATTCCCAGTAGTGTTGTAATTATGATTATGAAGTTTTTAACTAAAATCCTACAACCTCAATGTCTTAAAAAGCCATTTTTCATGTTGATCTGAAGACTCTGTTTCCAGAATCTCCTCTGAGGGGGCGTGGCTTTTGGAGCTGAGCTGAGAATAATAAATTAATAAATTAATTTAAAATTAGAATATTTCTTAATTTAATTGTGTAGGATAAGGAGTAGATGAAAACCGGATGTTTGAATAAGATCAGGTTTAATTTCAATAAATAGATCAAATAGCATTTGGCTCTAAACTGTACAGTTGGATAGCTGTGATATTGCTCATCGTTTATTTTTTTTTTTTTGGCGACGCTAATGTTAGCTTGACCTTTACACGTGTTATTTACCTACGTGTAAACAAAGGAATGATGGGAAACTTAAGTGCCAACAGATAAGGATTTCTGATGAACTCCTGCAGAAAATACATCTTAAAAGTTGAGCGGCGTTTTTTATTGTGGCTAAAAACTGCATTATCATGATTCGAAGACCACTGCTGATTTTGAAATAGAAAAAAATATGCAGTTGGAGTGGGACTTCAACTATAAATATTTTGCAGCTCATGAACATCTTTGGTACTCTGACAGCTTTGGTTCTAGCTGTGAAAGCTCATCTGAACTCCAATCCTTCCTGATCTTACAGAGAAAGAAAGATAAAACGTTAAACCAAAGGGAGAGAGAATGTACTGCGAGGAAAACTAGTCAGCAACGTGAAGAAGCAAAGCTGGTAGGAGCTTTTTTTGGACAATACAGCTCCCAAAAGAGCTGCTGTAAAAACATTTACTGGACCGTTTGGTCTTTGATGAGAGCCGTCTGTGAACCAAATCAGAAAGGGGGTGAGGTATTAGGAAAAGAACAACTAAATTAGCCTCACAGAGCAGATCTATTGGACTGTCCCCAGAGAGGCGAAACCCTCACAAAGGTTGATCACGAGAGAACAGGGCACCTTCAAGTTTTAATCTCTGGAGATGATATTTGGTGTTCTGCTGTGAGCAAATGTACAGCAGTAACAGTGACTCCATTCTGTCACCATAACCCTGTCACACATACATTTACAGGGAACAGTTTGTACTGTTTACAAAGTCAAATAATTTCCATCTGTGTGAAGCTGCAGCAATAAAGTTCCTGTAAACACACCTTCATCCTGCCTGCTGCCACTCTGCACATGCTCAGTGCAATTACACCTTCACCCCCCTCATCATCCTCATCCAGGAAAATCCATTCCCATTAAGACCTTCATCAGCGCTAAAACTAGAGGTATCATTTATCTTTTAAGCTGCCCATGTGGCGCATCAGCAGTGGGTAAACCCCCCCAGGGAAGAAACGCTTATTACATTCAAGGAATAAGATTGTTCCTTTGACGTTCTACTGAACTACAAAGACTTAGCTGTGCTGACCTGGATATCCCACCCCCCCACAAGAATACTAATGACTCAGATCTGTATAATTAAGTCTCGTGCTCTGGGTGACACACTTGTTCAGACTCAGACGCCTTATTTACATGAGATTGTGGAACATTGTATCATGGCGGAAACGCTTGCTGACTCCAGCTCCGGTTCATCAGTGTCCACGTCTCTGGGACGTTCTCTCACCTACGTTTTGACTCATTGGCAGATTGAAGCGCAGACGGATTTTTAGTTTTTCAGCCTCCTCAGACTGTTCTTTGATTTAATGTGTTGTATTCGTGAGTGACATCTTAGGACCTTGTTCAGGATTTTACTTTCAGGAGTTAATCATTTCAAGGAATCAAAGAAAAAAAATTAAGAACTATTTAAAAAAAATCAACAAACAAATATAAATATTTAAATCAAACTTAGTTGGGATAATTAGTCATTAATTAATTAGAAATAAAAAAAAATGAAAATAAAATTCACGCACACTTACACGGGGATGAAATGATTCACTTTCACCTCGATTCGGTTCAAACATCAGTTTTTGTTTCAGTTTATTTTATAATTTGAGCATGAAAAATAGCATTTGACAAACAAAAGTCCAGAAAAATCTTTTTTTGGGGTTACCAATAAGCAAGTAACAATGAAAAACACCTCTGGGATGATCTAAGCCTGATGTAATCAACAAATAATAAATGTGTCTTCAGTTTAATATGCATTTGCCACTTTCAGCGTAAACATACTGGTGTGTAACAGTGATGCAATGATACACTTCTCTACACACAAGGCTCTAAATTAACACCCACCAGGTGCTGGTGAAAAAGAGTTTGGCAGGTGAGGCATTGTTCATCCTCTCTGACTGGGGGCTCAAACTCACAACCATGACTATAAAGTGACTGCACCCCCCATCCCCACATTTATCTACCACAAACATCCTTCCCAGAGTTACTTCAAGAGTTTCATTCTGACTTTAATGTGTAGATTTAATATCCACAATTAGGGGAGAATAATGTTCAGATACAAAATATGATCGCATTTATCAATTGTGGTGTTTTATTGTGAAAAATTGGATATATTTTTAAAATAAACCAGATTTTCTCATGTATCTTCATGTAACTTCCTGCCAGGATTGACGTGGATCGCTCGCGGCTGATACGAATAATAGACCAGATGCCAAAATGATCTCTGCACTTCCTGAGCCGGCTGTGGAGGACCGCGGCGCTTCGCGTCTGCTGTGAACCACACCATAGGTTAACAAGGGCGCCGAATGGAAGCGGACTCCATTCCACGCCACTTCCACGTGCGGTGTGAACCAGGCGTAAGAGCTAACTACTGCTGCATTCAGGTGTGCTGGTAATTTCTAGCATTTTTCCTCACACTGACCTCAGCCAACTCAAACACACTCATGCTTCATGTTACAACACACTGCTGTGTAAGAACACACACCATAATCCAAACGTCACTAATAGTTCAATATATTCATGATTTTATTATGCAGTGAACACTAAAAACATTAAAAGTAATTATTTAGTTAATTATCACACGTTCTAAATCTTTACTTTTCTGTTGTACATTAAAAAAAAAAAACATTTGTGATTTGAATAAAGTTAATTTCTTAAAAAATGTTAAAGTTGTAAATAAATGACCGTGACTAGAAATAAACATTAGGGCTTCCATGAAACGTTTGTTGTCATAAAAAGGTTCAGAGATCCTTTTTATTGTTTTTTTTAATGTATTTTTTATTTTATTGTTTAATGATTTGTTTTTCTGTTCAGCACTTTAGTTACTCCTGATTTTAAATGTGCTTTAGAAATTATAAATTGGTCAATTGATTGAAATCAGAGGAGTAATATGTTAAAATAACCCTTTGTTTTAAAAACTGTCATTAGATTACTCTTTAAAGTATTATTAATGTTTTGTTTTCTTTTGAGAATAATCATTAACTTTAACGTCATAAAATAAAGGGAATAACTGTTTGGCTTCTGAATAAATAACTTAGATTATTTTCCCAGACATATCAATAAATCAATCAATTAATCAATATCTATTATATATGTATATATATATATATATATATATATATATATATATACATATATACACACACACTGGTATACATAGGTTAAAAACCTCTTTTGAAAAGGAGCGGCTAAGAAGCCACAGTTGGTTACAAATACATTAAAAATGGGAGACAATGAGACATTTAACACACTAAAACATTTAAAAACACATTAAAATGGAATATAGAATAGAATATATTAATGCAGACATCCACATCCACATAAAAATAGGCTGCTATAATTATTCTCAATGACAAATTGACACATTTGCATTTCTACATAGAGTAAATGACACTTTGAATCCATTAAATGCTACATTTGTCAGATAGTTTGATTAATTGCTTGAAAGGGAGTTGAAAGAAGTCAATGAATTTATGTCCCATCCCGACCATGTTTCACCTAAAACAACCTAGTTCTAAACTTCTATTTAGAGTTACAAATCATTTGACAAATCTATAAGTATTATGACCAACTAATAATAAAGATGAATGCTTGTTTGGTTGGGTAAGAAGACATTATTCCAGAAATCAGTTTTGCACAGGAAGTATCATAATGGAGAGCGTATTTATTGTTGTCAGATGTGTGAACTTTTCTCGTTTTGGTCTCTTTATTACTGCACTCCAAAAAGGAAGCAGCTGATGTTTGGAAATGGAAGGACCAGTCAAACAGAAGCACAACATGAACGTTTCTGTTGGCCAGTAATGAAGTCAATGAGCAGGAAAATAGGAACATGAGGGGTGACGATGTGAGCCTGAACTTCCATCCAGTAGAGCATTCTTCAAAAGATGTCTGACGCCTCCATGCAGCAGGTTAGCTGGTGTGAAACCCACTCGGCTGTGCTGGCCAGTCACAGTTAAGTATGCTGATGGATTAACTTTTAGATTCACTCTCTTTAAACAGACTAAATTATTCCAATTCTCAGCCAGAATGCATTTAGCGCCTGATGAATAGCGCAGCACTTTGTTGCGAAAAACACCAACTGCAAGAACATCGGCATCACAATTGATGGCGTCCAGAGCCCTGAGCGACAGTCCTCCTCCACCCCTCTTTGTCTGGAAAGGGGGGCACCGCCTGACTATTATCGTGATTAAACATCCTAATAAGTGATGCCGCCGATGTGTGACCTGCTGGAAAACAAGGAGAATCTGCGAAGGCCGCCGTGGTGCCGCTCACACTAACGCTGAGAATGAGCGGCGCCGTCACACGCCATCAGCAGGCAGAGACGCCGAAATGAGACACAGCCTGAAGCTGGAGCCCGTACTCATGCACGTCCTCACACATCCACAAGCTCCAGAGCTCCTCCTCGCTGCTGTCTGACAGCCGGCTCAGCACCGATCACCAACGCCGCGCAACCAAATGTGAAAAATGTGGGGATTTTTATCAGACGAGACACTGGGGCCTGAACTGAACCCAGGATCCACTCGGCTGCAAGCAAACGTGACGGATGGGAGGAAGAGCAGAGTCATGGGAACTCGCTTTACACTGTAGTCCGGCAAAAAACTGGACTGAATACAGATGTTCCTTAAAGTTTAGAGCTTATTCTGTGTTACAATTAACAGAACTTTAGTGGATCAATATAAGTAAGAAGTTAGAGGGAGTTTATCAACAATAAAACCACTAAATATGAACGCAAATGAAATAGTCTTTTTGGTGTTTCTAAAGTCTTCTCGTGGCTTTTTTCTGACGGTATAAAGACAATCAAGATAAAATTACACTAATGAATCTTTCTATATCAAATTGTTGCGAATTAAAGGAATATTCAGACTAGAAAAGGTCAGCTGGTCTGGACTAAATCTGCTTAATTTGGTTCAGTTTGAGTCCTGAATCTTAGATTAGTTCCAGATTATCGGGTTCACTTTAAGGTAGGGGCCAAAATCCAAAACACACCTTAGATCGAACATTTATTGAACACTCTAAAACTACATTTTTAAAACTTTAAAACCGTAACTTTTTAACATTACTATCAATTATAAAAAGCAGGAATATTATTCCAGAATAAATCAACTTAAACCTTAAATAACTTTCAATATTTTACTCTACATAATAAAATATATTTTGTCAAAATTATACAAGTTAGAAATCAGTTTGAATACACCCATATAAGGATATGAAAAAACTGTTTGAATAAGATCTTATTGGTTATACATGACATAAGAGCTTCCTGTCGCATTCTGATGCATCCACTTGTCCGGCCCGCCCACAACTCAGAGGTTAATTTCTAATGAACTCTTGCCGCAGTTAAACTGTCTTAGAAAAAAAAAAAATTTTTGATTCATCCAAAAATGGCAAAATCATAATTAAAAGAGCACTGGTAAAGCTTTAAAATTAAATGAAAAGATCGTAGTGGGATTTTAAAGGGTCACCAAACCCTAAATCTATTTTTTTGTCTGTCGACCTCTATAAATGGGGCTTTAAAGATGCTGTCTGTTGGTCATTGCCAAATGTTTGATAAATTAAAATAAACGTTTTTAATTCTTGAAAATATTGTCTTAAACCGTCTGTGAGATGCCCCCTATAGGTTGAATCAATGTATTACAGTTGAATTTTGTGATTGGTCAAACCATGTAAGTTTCACATCATGACCTGCAGCTGCAGTAATGATAACAGTCCTGCCCCCAAGCCCCGCCCCTCTGACTGGAGTTTCACATTTCAGCTGTGGGCGGAGTCAGCCTCCAACTTCCCTGTTTGGTTACCCTTTAATGTATTAATTACTATTTAGCTGAAAGTTGAATGTTCATAGCTGTCAAAAGGTTAAACCACTTCTCACTCACTTTCAGTGATCAATAAACAGATTCATATTTTGAAAATAAATAACTGGAATAATAGAAAGCAAGAGTAAATTACAAATTAATTGCAGAATGACTAGAACAGCATGAAGGAGTTCAAACACAAAACAGACCAGAAAAGAGGGACTTTTTAAAATATTTTACACAAAACACAGAAGCGTGTTTGCATTAATTGTTAGCTTTGTTTTGTGTTTGTGTTTGGTGGGGGGGGGTGGAGCAGTAAAAGATTCCGCTGAACTTTGTGGATCAATAACCCTGAATGTGAATCAGGAGGCATGACGGTGTGCTGCTTCATCCTCCAGCAGGAACATCATCAGCGTCTTGATGTATGGGGTAGACAGTTTAAACACACATCCATCCATCAGACGGTGCATAGCCCTGCTGCCTCTCTGTTAACTGACCGGGATGGGGGGGTTCAGGTGCTTTTTCTCATTCCTGTTGTCTGCTTGAAACACCCAATGGGATGGAGGGGGGTTACCATAAAAAGGTGTAACAGCTACGCTCAATGAGCCCGCGTCTTCCTCCAGCTCCGTCTGTCGGCGTTAATTAAGACGGATGCTAACGCCGCTCCCCCTGCCTGTAAAGCGGCTGTGTCCACTCCTGCATCTGGAAGCGTGCTAACGGAGGGTGTCACAGAGACCAGGCGGGACCGTCCGCGTAGCTTCCTAACTGTCTTGGTTAATCTTGTTTGGCAGTGTGTGGGGGGGGGCAGAAAAAGGCAGCAGCTGCTTGTTTGCTTTGCCAGCTTCAACAGATTGGATTCCCGCGGTTCTACTTGCCTTTCCAAATCCAGGCGGCTCCTGCTAACCGTCACCCCAGCGGCGTAAATCATTTGCTGTCGGCCGGCCGGCTCCTGGAATGGGGTCATTTCTCCTCCTCGCTCTTTTCATAAAGACTGTCTTGTTATCTACTTGGCATGGGGGGGACGTTTGAAGGACCTCGGACAGGCAGAACCACCCACCGGGGATAAAGAGGAGCTCTAGACTGAGCAATCACCGCCTTCTGCAAAGATCTGAGCCGAACCTGAGCATCAAATGAGCTCTGGCTGTAAAGATGCTGTAAAAGATTGGAAACTCCAATGAAGAATTTAATGAAGAAAGTCTGACCTGAGTTATGATAATCCACGATGACGATGAGTCAGTCGGTGAAACAAGCTGAGTTAGACAGATGAGAACCAGATCGATGAAGATAAAATAATTGATGATAGTGATCAACTGATGAAAAGTATTCTTTCTCAAGGAAGTCTAGCATTCCAAATATTCTGTTTGAAGGAAAAAAATAGATGTTGGGAAGTTCCTCTAGAAATGAGTATTTTACTCGTACACTCTTTAACTGCTCTCTGGTCACTACTAGACGACCAACTTATAAGTTGAACCCAAAACAGATACTTTAAAGACCCATTCTGAAAAAAATCATGTTTCTGCTGTTTGTAATGCACTCTTGTAGCATTTTACTGATAATGGAGGACATATATGAAGGAAATTGGGATTAAAATAGTGTTTCTGAGTATTTCTTTATTCAAATTGTATCAATAAGACATTGTATTTTGATGATAATCAATGAGTATTACATATCTGTTTCATGATGTATGATTAATGTTACTGTCAACTGAAATATTGTTTCAGATTAATCAATAATCAACAAGAACTTCACTTTGATATTGAGAATTCCCCCAAAAAAACAGCAACAACCGGATTACATAATTATGCTAAACTGTAAAATGAAGTAATTCAGTAGGGGTGGGATTATATAAATTCACTTCTTCCCACTCCTTTTCAAGCAATCAATCAAACTCTACTGACTTTAGTTACTTATCACAAAAAATGAATGAACCAAATGTGACATAAGTGTGTTTGATTTTTGTTTTCTATTTTCTAGTCAATGGATTTAATTGTTTCTCCAATGAGTTTGAAATATTTGTGTGTTTTGTCCTGTATTTTTCAATCTATGCTTAAAATAAATCAATCAATCAATCAAATTGCTGTGTATCAGGAGCAGAAGCAAAAATGCAGTTTGAAAAAGATTGTACTTATGACTGGGCTGAACGGTGGTGCAGTGGTTAGCGCTCTCGCCTCACAGCAAGAAGCCCCCGGTTCAAATCCCGGCTGGGACCTTTCTGTGTGGAGTTTGCATGTTCTCCCCATGCATGCGTGGGTTTTCACCGGGGACTCCGGCTTCCTCCCACCGTCCAAAAACATGCTTCATAGGTTAATTGGTGACTCTAAATTGCCCCTAGGTGTGACAGACTGGCGACCTGTCCAGGGTGAGCCCCGCCTTCGCCCTTCAGTAGCCGGGATAGGCTCTGGCACCCCCGCGACCCCGAAAGGGAAGAAGCGGCCAAGAAGGTGGATGGATGGATGGATGGTTATACATGACATAAGAGCTTCCTGTCGCATTCTGATGCATCCACTTGACCGAGCCGCCCACAACTCAGAGGTTAATTTCTAATGAACTCTTGCCGCTCTAGCCAGGTTAGGCTCCGGAACCCCCTGACCCCGAAAGGGACAAGCGGCTAAGAAGATTAATGTATTATTGACGTAGAAAATAGCCTGGGTGGACTACAAGCCCCCTGCTCCACTCTATTCTGATGCATCTTCTTGCAGGCAAATAGATCCATGAACGTCTTTGTTTTCCTCGTTTGAGCTGGAATCCAATTTCAAACTGTACGCCTGGATCTGCAATTTTGGTCGCCATTTATTGTTGCATGTTGGGATTACATCAGGGATCAGCTCTGAGCCCCTTCCTGTTTGCAATGGTGATGGACAGACTGACGGATGAGGTTAGACAGGAATCA
>NC_050530.1:24089425-24105055 GCF_002922805.2 Oryzias melastigma | reverse complement strand
TCCGGAACCCCCTGACCCCGAAAGGGACAAGCGGCTAAGAAGATTAATGTATTATTGACGTAGAAAATAGCCTGGGTGGACTACAAGCTCCCTGCTCCACTCTATTCTGATGCATCTTCTTGCAGGCGAATAGATCCATGAACGTCTTTGTTTTCCTCGTTTGAGCTGGAATCCAATTTAAAACTGTACGCCTGGATCTGCAATTTTGGTCACCATTTATTGTTGCATGTAAAGTTAGGTTAGGGGTGTTAGGGGCTGAAAGCTAGCAGGAGAAACTGTAAACAGAGAGCTTTCAGCACTATGTGTAGCCGGTTTCACTCTTCTGTGGAGAAGCGTCGGCTAAAAGCTTCTGCGTTGTGTCTGAATGACGAGTCTCACACAGGGATTGCCATCCAGAAATGAGGGTGTTTACTGTGAAAACACATAAATCCAGCACAAAACAATCACTGCACACACAACCTGAATGAAGGCAGAAAAAAACCACCACGACCATGAGACACCATCCATGCGAGCACGGGTCCTATGGCTTTCAAGGTTTTCAAGTTTTTCAGGTTTTCAAGTTCTGCATGCACAGTTAAAATCCATTTCAAATTAGGGCTGCCACGATTAGTCAACTAATCGACTATTAAAATAGTCAATGACTAAATTTAGTCGATAAGTCATTACTTTATATTATATGAAGTCAGAGTGTAGTAAAGTTGAAAGTTATAATGACATTCTGCTAGTTTTATGGACTATTTTGACATTTATTAAGGTTTTTTAGACTGGAGTAAAGCTAATATTTCAGATACATGTTAGCTACTTTGGCTAATTTAGGCTTTTTTCTGTTTTTTAAGGCTAATTTTGAGTTTAGGTAATATTTCAGCTGCATGCAAGTTATTTTGTCTATACTTGGGCTTTTTGCAGTTTTGTTTAGATTGATTTGGCATTTAATTAATATTTTAGCTGGCTATCAGCTTCAATGTTTCAGCTATCAATTGCAGCATCTTCAGCTATCAGCACTAGCATTTTCAGCGACCAAATTCAGCTTACAGTATTCACACTAGCATTATCACAGGTAATGCTATATATCTAGTTTTTAGTTAGTTTAAAGCTAATGATGGTTAAGATGTGTGTTTTACATCCACTTTATGCATGACCCGATTAGTTGACTAATCTAAAAAAATAATCGGTGATTAGTCAACTATTAAAACAATCCTTTATGGCAACACTATTTCACAAGTTTAACAAGAGTAAAAATGACATGAGAAACATTTTAACTAATTAACAGTGTATTTCTGTGTTTGTAACTTTATGTAAACTTCATTTTCCTTTGGCATAGCAAAGTTCACTGCTTACAAAGACTGAAGGGAATGCTGCGATCCAACAGGAAGTAGCGTAACCACCAAAATAAAAGTCTTCACCCAGAACTTTCTCAAACATACAACAAAATAAAGATCACAAAGGAGATTTTGGTGAAATTAACAAAACTAAGACCACATGGGCTACATCTGCCCAAATCTAGGCTTTGAGGGCCGGTATCCTTCATGTTTTCCAACCAACAAGTAGGAAGCTCCTAATTGGCTAAGATCCAAGTGATCAACAGCAAACAAGGCAAGATTTCTGGAAGACCAGCAGGAAACACAAAAACACAGTTTTTTCATGATTAAAAGACCACTGGAGACGATTTTAAAATAGATCAAATGAATACATTAAAAGATGATTGCAATACAACTTTAAAGAGCTTTTGGAAATAAAGTCCACTTTTAGGTGAGTTGATCGGCGTCTTCATCGATAAATCAACAGTTAGAACTTTAAATGCTTAGAAGAAGTCTGGGAGATGTGTTTGTCTTAAACCAAACCTGGTCCTGGCAAATAGAACTCCAGGGATTAGAGCAGTGTTTGTCACCACAGTGTTTGTCACCACAGTGTTTGTCACCACAGTGTTTGTCACCACAGTGTTTGTCACCACAGTGTTTGTGACCACTGGTCCTTGGAGAAGACTGTCCTGCATCTTTTTCAAGCCTCCCTCTCAATCAAACCTGCCTCTGATGAACCATTATCAAGGTTCATCTGATGATGATCTGAATCTGGTGTTCTTCAGCATGGGAGCATGGAGAACCTGCAGGACAGTGTTTCCTGAGGACTAGGGTTGGAAAACATTGGATTTGAAGAAAATCGCAGATTTGGATGAAGACGAAAGAGCAGGAGGTAAAATTGACACATATCCCTTTAGGGGTAACTGAAAGGGATATAGCATCTACAGGAAATGAATGAAGAACAAACAAACTAACCACAGCTGCTCCACCTGACTTTAACCTGAGCAGAAAAGACGGAGCCAGCAAAAATAAAAGTCCCCTCATTCATGTGTCCAACAATCCTCAACAACTTCAACCAGCAGGTCAGGTGTAGCCAGACCACACCCCCAAGCATGAAGTCTGGAGGCTGAGCTTCCTGCTGCCGTCTCACCTGAATCCATTTAGCGCACAAACCTTTGTGGGCCTCAGGCTACTTGTGTTCCCCGCCACTCTGCTGCTTTCATTCAGGCACAAATCAAACGCAGCAGATGTTTCACGGATTTTGTGCACATTCAACCAAAGAATGGGAGCTCTGCTCATTACAGAAAGCAGCTGCTGTTATGATACAATAAGACGCACTTCTGCAGCGCAAGCTCCACTGAAGTAAATGGGTCACAGGGCGTCCAGCCCCACTATTCTACAACATCAGCTCTTTTGAAAATCAAAATGATGACAGGAGGTTTTGACAAGTGGTCACCAATCAATAGAAAGGCTGCACAAAGATGGAGCAGAGGTCTAAGGTTTGGTCAGACTCACCTGAAGTCACATCACAACAGAAAAATAACCATCAAACATGGATGGACAAAGCTTCACCACTGCCACAACAAAACACCGTCAAATCTGCAGTGGTGCCACATAGGGTTTGAATGAAGCAGCAGAAACACTTCAACAAGGCCGCAATGAAGACGCATCGCTGCCACAATGAAGCTGCAAAAAAACTGCATGACTGCCACAACAAAGCTGGTCAAAGCTGGATCGCTGCCAAAACAAAGCTGTAACAAAGTTGCATTGCTCTAACAACAAAGTTGCAACGTTGTGACAACAAAGCTGCATCAAACTTGCATCACTGCCACAACAAAGCTGCATTGCTACAACAGCAAAGTGGCATCACTGCCACTACACGCCTACAACAAAGCTAACTAAGCTAACAAAGCCACTAATGGGCTCCAAAAAACTGCATTGCTGCCAGTACAAAACCACTACAAAGCTGCATCACTGGCAGAACATAGCTGTATTGCTGCATCACTAGAAGGCTGCTAACCAGCTGTAACACTGTGACAGGGCTGGAATTAGCTGCAATAATTTCTCAACAAGTTGTACTACTGCTACATAGCTGCAATAGAGCCATAATGCCATAACAAGGCAACAAGAAAATCTTCATCAAATCTGCTGCAGTTTTCGTCATTTTTATCTGCACATTTGCCCATCAAACATTTGGTGAAACCAGCCAGACCTGCAGAGTGTCTGAGAAACTGTGAATACGTCACAGTCATCAGAACTGGGTTCTTCTAAGCCGTCAGCAGAGTCTCATGCTCTCTAAAACGGACATCTGCAGCATGTGCTCTCAGCTGCAGTCCGTCCCTCTGTCACACCGAGCTTCTGCTCTGACGTCTGAGCCGTCAAGGTCGTGATACCAGAGAACTGTGCCCTTTGGTTTGATTGTTTTCTAGATCCATCCTCTGTTTTCAGGCTTTGTGTTTTCTCTCCTCAACAGTCTCACCTATTTGGTAATTATCCACAGCTGTCTTTAATTAAGTTATTATCTTCAGTGCGTTTAAAGCGTGGGTTCAGGTGTGCTTTTGTCAGGTTAGCTGCTGCTGTTGTCATCTCTTTTTACTCTTTTGTCCCGTTTGATTCATTCATTAAAGTAATAAGCTCCCATCATGCTCTTTGGTCCTCAACTATCAGCTGATGTTCCCCTCACTGGACTCAGATTCTGGTCTGGTTCTGCTGGCAGCACTACTTCCTGCTGGAAGAAACCCCAATCTTTGTGGTTTCCATGTCTGACAAACTCAGACCTGCAGCATTATTGTCATCCTGTAGTTCACGTGTGTCAAAGTCAAGGCCCGGGGGCCGGATCCGGCCCTCCGGGTAATTCTATCCGGCCCTCCAGATCTTTTTATTTTATTATTAATGGTCCGATGTTATCTTGTGCTCATTTTGTAACTTGAATCATTTTGACCAAATATATTTTTATGGAGGGTAAAATATTGGAAGTTATTTAAGGTTTAAGTTGATTTATTCTGGATTAATTTTCCTCCCTTTTTATTATTCAGAATTATGTTAAAAAGTTACAGTTTCAAAGTTTAAAAAATTAGCATTCTGCTAGCTTTTTGGACTATTTTGACATTTACTAAGATTCTTTTAGGCTATTTTGAAGTTTAGCTAATATTTCAGCTACATGCTAGCTGTTTTGACTGATTTAAGTTTTTTTCCCCGTTTTTTTAGGCTACTGTGGGATTTAGCTAATATTTTAGGTGGCTACTTCAGCATTTTCAGCTATCAATTTCAGCATCTTCAGTGGGCAAATTCAGCTTCCAGCATTCACACTATCATCATCACATGTAATGCTATATATCTATGTTATGTTAAAAAGTTACAGTTTTAACATTTTTAAATGTAGTTTTAGAGTGTTCAGTAAATGTGGATTTTGTCCCCTTGTGTGGTTGAGTTCGACACCCTGCTGTAGTGCATGTTTCTCCTGACATCATCCACCCCTCCCACTGAGAGAAATTCTGCAGCAACAAGTGTCTGCAAAGTTCTGCATGTTCCATGTGACCAACACAAAGGTGTCTCCTCTCCAGACCGTCACGGATGTATCTGAGGGCTTCAGGTCACAGTCACAGCAGTGATGCATGCATGCATGCAGCTGCTGGCAGCAGTGCAGTCTCCTTCAGACCCCCGCCCCCCCACGCATCATTTTCCAGCCCAAACAGTCCCCTCAGTCATCTCCTCCTCTGCTGGAGAGCATCATCATTTCCCTCACGTCTGATCCAAAGTTCAGGCTGAGGAAACTTCCAACGCAGACCCCCACCCGCCATGATACCACCACCTCCCACCCGGGGGGTTTTCATGGAGAAAATGAGACAACGTTCACAGATGAAGGCTTCCACTCTGATGAATGGACCCGCACCACTTTAGCAGCTCCATCAGCTGCTGCGCGCGTGCCTTCCTCCTGTCAGACTTTCATTTAAGCAACAAGATGTTTGACAGTCCGAGCACGCGCTCCAACAACACGAACTCCCCATTCTGCTCCAATCTCACCATCAAGTGCACGCTCACACGCACCCCCCATTCCCGCCACCTCCTCCAAGCCTCACCGATGTGGATGATGGAGTCCGCGCTCGCTGCGTCGGGCTGGAAGATCCGGAGGGACAGAAAGATCAGGATCAGCACCTCCATCTCCATCAGAGCCGAGCACGCGCATCCACGGTCCTCCGCGCGGCTCAGTGCACGGTTTGCGGTGCGCAACAGAGAGTGAAGAAGTAAATCCTGGGCGGACACCCGGAACCACCCGGTTCGGGTTTGGAGGAGGACGAGCGCGCGGAAGAGGGGAGGCAGAGGGAGACCGCGGGGGGGTTGTTCAACAGATCCGGAGCAGCTCCGAGTCTGAGACACACTGAGGACTGCAGAGAGGAGGAGGGATGTGCTCTCCCCCTCCCTCACTACCTCCTTCTCTCCTCCGACCCACGTGACTGCAGAGCCTGTATCTACGGAGCCGCACGCGGAACCGGAGGAAAGACCGGCGCAGGATACAGGAGGTGCGAGTTGGAGGGTTGATGGAGCCGGAGCTCCGGAGCACCCGCTGCCTGGCTGAAGGGCAACTTTCCTACGCGCTGAGCTGAGGGCGCGCGCGCATTCACATCAGCCACAGGAGGATCCGCAGGCGCGCGGAGCTGTGCAGAACTGTGCATGAGTGTGGAGAGCGCGCGAGACCGGGTGGTCAATTCTGGCCAACGTGCACGCGCGTGGAGCTGGGGCGGACGGAGACGGCTCTGTACAGCGCGCGCTTTCAAAGCGAGGATCCAACACGTGTTCTGCGCAGTGGAAGGGGGAGGGGGGCAGGTGAGTACTGGGGGGTCACAGGTGTCAGTCATCAGTGTTTTCGCTGACTGTGCATGTGACGTCACTAACATGCTCTGTTTTGTCTCTGTTGCGCGCGCGTGAGACCACTTGCTACACCTGATCTTACAATTAAAGGATATTTCTGTGTTTACTTAGAAATGTCTTTTAATTGTTTGGTTGAGTCTAGCCCGGCTTCTGGGGACGCCGCTGACGCGCAGGAGCGCGCGCGCATCCGTGTTGGAAGAGCCACGCGCCTGAGCTCCTTGAGTGTTGAAGCCTTTCTACATAGTTTTACATCAGAAGTCATAAAGTTTGCTCCAGCAGCTCGTATTGATCTATTGATGGATTATAAACATTGTTTAGCTTCATGCAGTTTGAAGGTTTAATGATGATTTCAGACCTGTAGATGTTTTATAGCGTCTTCAAGTGTTTGCATCAAACTGAAGCTTCAATGAGGTGAAATTATGTTGAAAGATATATTTTATATATATAAATAATATATTTCCTCATATTTGATCTTTCACATCTCTTCTCTAAACATATTGTAGTTGAATTTTTGTTGTTTGTTTACAGTAAAGTAAGTTTGCACAATCAGATAATAAACCTGCAGGATAAATCAAAAAGATATATTTGTCTTTTGTCGTTATTTTAATCTTTCCTTGTGTTCACCAGAATACTGTCGTTTAGTGTCTGTTTTGAACATTTTTTATTTTTATTTTTATCTCAAAAAGGTGTTCCTCTTCTCTGCTTCTGCATCGTTTTTCTGCACATCTCCAACTTTAAGAATCCGCTTCTTCCTCACACTCTTCCTCACAGGTGGAGCATCAGCCCTCCTGCTGGCAGCAGCCGGTACTGCAGGCTCTCAACGTGACATCCTTTGACGGAGATGTCAAGCCCGTGCTCAGGTTTTTTGATCTCCTGTCATTTTTTTGAGGTCATTCATAGGTCTGTCAATGTTCTGAGTACATGATTCTAACTCCTTCTCTACCACAAAAAGTCATAAAACATTTATAAATATCTGCATACAGTTGAGTCAACATAACTGCTCCTTTATAGTCTTTTCCAGACTCTTCTCCATAAGTCTGTAAGCAGACTGAATGACCAGCCTGGTAAGGTCAATAGTACACAGCATTTCACTGCATGTCGCTTTATGCATGTCATGTGGAAAATGGAATTTGCTGTAGTGTAGTTGTGTATAGGATTGAATACTGGAGCTTTGAACTACCATAACTCTTTATATAATTCCAACATATTCTAAAGCTGAGAAAAAGAGTTTAATTACTTCATCGTATCATTAGATTTACTACTTTACAGTAATAATATGTTATAAAGAAGAACAATGTTGGAATTAGGGCTGGGCAATACTGAACATTTGGGTATTGATCTCATATCGATCCGATACCAGTCAATATCACAGATATCAATATCGATATTTTTTGTAAATGGATGCGACATGAACCTCAAAATCTCAATTGTTTTGAATCACTGTGGATGTTTTTTTGTACATTTCTGTTTTGATTTACTTAATAAACATAAAAACAGAATTAGGACAATACTTTCAATTAAACTGAAAATAGTTTTTTACAATAAAAACGTCTTAGAGTTAAAGTGAAGAAGTGAATGTTAAACAGTCAACAAAACAAAAGAGACAAGTACCTATGATACAAAAATAAATCAAAATGTTTAACAATTAAAAAACAAAACAAACAAAATGGTAGAAATATAAATTATTTGTAACTTCTTAAAAAACTTCTTCAAACAAGAGTGTAAATATGGATATCTACTATGGAAGCCCAAACTGTTCTTAATTAAATAAATAAATACAACATTATTTGAGGAGTCATTGTTATGTATGATGGATATTGATAATGTGTAAACCCATTGGACTTTCAGTATAATGATAATACATTTTGAATGCAAGGCTTAAAAGAATGTTGGTCTAGACTTAAAGTATGGAGAAAAATATAGTCTTATTCGATTGGTTGGTGTGTAATTCTTGATGTGTAACTCATACGATACATTATGTATGTACTTGGAATTGTGTATTTGCATGTGCAAAGATGACAAAATACAATTTACTCACTGTTACGGCCCTGAGCCGTATTTCCTTCTGTTCGTCTGCCCCGTGTCTCCTCCTCTCTGACAGGTGCAGCTGTTTGGGGATTTGGAACCTCTGGATAAAACTCCGTCTGAGGACTTCAGGGAAGAGGGAGGGCTTCTGCTGGGACTTCCTGTTTGGGTTCAACGTCACTGCTGCACCGCGGAACTCGCTGCGTGCTCTGCTCTCCCCTTTTGAGTGTTTAAACACATTAAAGTTTCGTTTAGTTAAAACTGTTTTCGTCTCCCGGCTTCTTTGTTACGGCCTAGAGCCAGTCGTAACAAAGTGGGGGCTCGTCCTAACGTGTGGTTTCGGCGTAGATTGTGCGTGGGCGGCTTCATGCGCGCGCTTTGCTGCCGGCTGTTTAGTTTTGGGGTGACGCGCCGGTTTGTTTGGAGTTTTTTTGACTTTGTTGTGGAGCCGTGGCTGGAGTTGACGGAGTGAGTACTGCTCTTGTTTTGTGCTTCGGTTTTGGTGGTGTTCCCTGCTAGGCGTAGCGGCGTCTCTCCCTAGGGGACTCACCGCGGATATCTGTTTTAGTGCGGAGGTACGGCGGGTAGAGCTTCCCTCTCCCTTTTCCCTACGTCGGCTCGGGAGCACTTCCGTGGTTCGGGGGGATGGCCCGTTTCTCTGGTCACTTTTCCTGACCATTGGATTTTCAGTGCGTAAATACCCCCGCTACGCCTCCTGAAGACTAGGGTTGAGCTAGCTAGTTTGGAGCTAGGCAGTTAGCGGGACACACCTACCTTTTTGCTGCGCACATTGTTTGTTTACAGCCCTTTGTGTGTTTGAAAATCATGGACGGCGTGGTGGAGGATTTTATTGAGTCTCCTTCTGAGTCTAGTCTGGAATTGTGCACAAAAAAACAGCTACTCTTGCTCGCAGAGCATTACAGTATTGACGTTGGTGACGCTAGAATGAGCAAGGAGCGCATTTTGGTTCATTTGAGGGCGGGGTTGTCAGATTTGGGGGTTCTGAAGCTCAGTTCGGCTCGTCCTAGTGGTGGTGCAGACTCGTTGGCTTCTGGATCGACAACTTTTGAGCAGCAGAAAGAGCTGCTGCTAATCCAGTTGGAAATAGAACGTGAGAGGTCCCGGGCTGAACGTCCTGCGCCCGTGGATCATCGCTCTGATGAACTTTGTGACTTGCGGTTAGTTCCAAAATTCGACGAGAAGGATCCAGTGAATTATTTTATAGGCTACTCTACTCTGTCATCTGTGTTTCCATTTTTTTTAAATGAAGGACCCCCTTGAAAACAAGAAGTTGCATCTCAAGAGGCTTATCCTCACATTTCAGTGTGCAAATAAAAAAATAAAATAATTAAATTACAGCATCTTCAAACTAACCACACATACAAATCTTTAAAAAAGTACGCACAAATCCCCTGATATGCACACACAACACCACATTTATGTACAAATCAGATGTGAGACTCCTTTTAAATGTCCAATATTTGTGTGCAAGTGATGCGTTTAAATGCTGCTGGAATGCTGGGAATTCAGAGATTTCTTATTAGCCGCGTTGAACTTAGATTGTGAATAATATCTGGTTAAAACTTGACGTTTTCCCACTTTCTTAAACCCACTAAAGCACATTTTAAGACAGTTAAATGCTGGTGTAAGACTCACCAGATTTTGTGTCACTTTGACATTACCCACAAAGCCTCTTCCAACTGTGGGTAGCGGACATGCGCTAGTAAACAGAAAAAGAAGAAGCCCCTCCCTGCTTGTCCAGTGTGAAGACAGCGGGCAATGGGCCCCCGTTGGCACTTTCTGCTTTTTTCGTGCTTCTTTTAGGTCCTTGTTTGTAAAACTTGACATAAGTGAACTAAAATTCTGCAACACTTCTGCAGAAAATAGTAATTTTTCTGATGAAGCAGCACAAAAGAGTGCTTTAATTCCCTCTAAAAGACAACTTTTTTTTTCAAGTCGTCCTTCACTCCAGCTGTTGAATCGTGCTGCAGCTGATCACAGCAGACTTACCATCATATCCCGTCTGCAGACAAAGCAGCCTGAAAACCAAACTCTGCTGTGTTTGTTCAGCAGCGGTCTAATTGCATCCTCCTCCAGCTTACCCGGCTGTCAAGCACCATCACTGTATCTTCTCACACTGAAGCTGCACACACAAACACAACAAACAGCCCATCTGCCTCAAAAAAGTGAAAAACCAAAATATCGCCTTAAAGAGAAATATCTTAAATAGCACAGCTAAAGAAAAGAGTGAATTCATTTGGAAGAAAAAGATTAAAATAAACAGATGAAATATTTACTTAGGATTAAAAAACAAAGTCAGCGTGTTAGTTTTAGTTAAAACTTTAAGACCAAAGGTGGAAACTGAAAAAACAAAGTGGGTCAGACAAAAAGATTCAGAAGTGTGTTGGGCTGACACTCTGAAGGAACTATAAATACTCCTCAACGGCGCTGTTCCACCCAAAATAACACTTTCTAATCATCTATTTTTAACTAAAGAAGGTAAAAGCTGGAATCTTTTTCTTTTATTTGCTTTGAGGAGCTTCTTTTCTCTGGGGATCTGTGCAAAAAATAAAAATGTCTGTCACCTGAATGCACCATGATGTGTTTGATGTTCATTTTCAGCTCAGGATTAAAGCAGGAAAGTAAAACGTTTCACCACCAACGTCCGACTTTTAGCAGCAGAATAGAACTTGAAAAGAAAACTATGTCAGTGTGACTTTGTTTGCATCAGGCCGTAAACATGGACGCTTGAAAGTTCTGCTCACTAACCTCTAGATCAGGGGAGTCAAACATCCATTCCAGTCATGAAGAGAGAAACATATAAGGATGTTGAGAAAGAAAAGCAAGTTTCTAGCCCATTCCTTTGGCGAGTTATGGTTTTTTTTTTAAAATGACCGCAATGTGCAGTTCCTCTACTAGACGGAGCAAAGGAAAATTAATACCGGCGTAACAAGAGATGAAGATGAAAAACAAAAAAACTGGGCGATAGAGCGCCGTCCAGCGGCTGCTGCCCACCACTGAGAGAATTTCCCCATTGTGGGAGTAATAAAGCATTTTTTGACTTGATTTGATAACCAGCATTTCTTTGCAAGCACGTGACACATCTAGGTAAGATGCATTTACCAAAATGTTGTCAAAATGCTAATAATTATAACTCTAATATTAAAAATAATCAGAGCCGGCCCTGGACATAGGTGAGCTAGGCGACCGCCTAGGGCCCCATCTGCTGGAGGCGGGGTTGCAATGATTTTTTTTTCTTTTCTTTGACAGTTTAACACACCACTCATTCTGTGTAAAAATATTTAAAAAGGGTAATGTTTAAAACCACGAATAAACTAACTCAAATGTTTGACATAATCAATGATTTCAGAAATCACGTTTCGTCTAGGCCACCATGCAGCCCAGGGCTGGCCCTGATAATAATAATAGTAAGTGATGACGCTACCAGGTTGGTTGAAGCCTTTTTATCCAACTGAGAAAAAACAAGCTAAACAAAAGCAGCAGATAACAGGTTGACCAGAGGTTAATTTGCTGATATGTTTCTGGTCCGGCCCACTTCAGATCAAACAGGTTGAAGATGGCCCCTGAACCAAAATGAGTTTGACACCCCTGCTCTAGAACAGGACTCTTGAGTTGAAAAGAAAAACCCAGTCACACCAATTAAACATCTGATTGCTTGTGTGCAATCACTAAAACACATAAAAGTGTTGAGAGGGGGGGCGAGGTTAGTGTACAGAAAAGACACAAAACAAATAAAAACAGACACTCATGGGAAAGCAGACGAAGGAAAAGAGGAACCTGACTGTTGACCTCTCACGGTGGAGGAGCAGCCGCTCCACCCCAAGCTCCTCCAGGCCGACTGACTCAACTCCTCCTCCTGTCTCTACTGGAGCTCCCAGCTTGAGGAGGAAACTCCTCTCAGCCGGGTTCTTATCCTTCCAGTCACAACCCAAAGCTCATGACCTCAGGTGGGGGTACAGACAGACAGGATGGAGATTTAAATGTTTCAATTAATGTCTTAGTAATGTTGTTTTGGGGGAAAAAAGAGAGAAGTTACGTACATTTGCCAATATCCGACCCTTTAACTCCTTTGCATTAGATCATTCTGAAGGAGCTGCAGCTTTCTAACTGTTTTTCTTCAGTCAAACCTGCAGAAGAGGAGCTTCTCCTAATCTGACCTTCATGTAAGCACTGGAGCCCACACTGAGTCTGTTATTTATGGCTTTTACCTTGATTTTTACTGTAAAAACGAACTGTTTTCTTCTCCCTTGAACTGAATGGATTTATCTGCATCCATGAGTTTAGTTAGGTTAAAGAACAGCATAGGGGGAGGGGCCATAAATTCAGTGTCATCTGGTTAACCATGACATCATAAATGTCCATCCTAAACAGCAGAGATCCTATAATCAACCCTAAGTGTTTTTTGAAGCAGTATTTGCCTTTAATGGAGTAGATTTTTATTTTCTGTTTCCATGGCAACTCTACAAATTTGGAGTAAATCCCCCTGGCTGGCTAATCACTCAAATTTACATGGAATCCCAAATAAATTACTGTGAAGTGTTGTAATAAATCAGGACGTGAACCACTTTTACATGATGACTGATGGCTGACCTGCATTGAATCTCCTGACTCTGGAAGTGCAATTTTTCCAAACTTATCCTGCGGACGTCAGCTTTGAATCATCTCTGTTTGACTTTTATTTAATTTCTATTCGCATTGCTATTCTTAAGTCTTTCAGTGTAAACTACATCCAAATATATGATACACGAGAACAAATTATTTATGAAATATTAGTTATTTTCATTAAATCTTTTTCCAGCCAAAAATATATCAGTATCTCTGATTTACTTGTGCCATTCACGCAGATTCCTCACTAGAATGTTCTTTGGTGTATACCACTGCATGAAGGTTCAACGTTTTATTTTATTCATTTTAGAAGATTACTCAGAAATGGGTGAACAGATCAAAATACCATCTTGGGGTTGTTTATAGTGAGTAATGAACATTATAAAACACTCATAAACTCAAACAGAGGATTTTGATATAGATTCTTTAACATTAAAACTGAGTTCTTGAGTATTTCTTTATTCCAGTTGCAATAGATCGTTATCAGACAAAACCTCCGTGTTGTGACACAGCTGCCATGGATGGGTCCAAGTCTCTTCTGATGCATCTACTGTCAGACAAGTAGATCCATGAACGTCTTCATTTTCCTTGTCTGAGCTGCAGCTGCCTCTAAACTGTACATCTGGATGGCTCTGATATTACTTGCTGTATGCTAATGTTAGCTTGGGGTTCTGTGATGCTACATGCTAGTGGGAGACAGTGTAAACAAAGGAATGCTGGGAATTTAGCACAGCTCCTGCACCAACAGTCTTGCCCACAAAACAGAATCAAAAGTTTAATGAGCTACTGCTCCTCTGCAGATGATATGTCTTAAAAATATATATATATTCATTTAGGATAAAAACTGCATACATTTTTTTATTAAAATAGTACTATAGGAACACTTTTATAATAGAAAAAATATAGTTGTAGTGGGCCTTTTTAAAGCACATTTTTGATTCTTTGTTTTAGTTCTATATTACCTATGTGTGTGTGTGTGGGGGGGGGGTGTCCATCTATTCACTTACATCTTAAATCCATTTTTAAAAACCTGTTGTTCTTTTCTTCTTTTCATGTTTATCCTGTGATGTTGACATGGAAAATAAGCAACTAAATGTGATTCTTTAACCACAGTTTCTGTCGAAATGACTTTTTTTGATCCATTTTCCACTCGATTTCATCATTTATCTTTATCATAATCTTCCATGCCAGGATATTACTGCAGTTTAGTGCTGATCTTTGGAAACATAAATATTCTGTTTAATGGATTTTAATTTAATGAGAATCAGTGGAAAGAATCCTGCCCGGCCGTGTTTCCGGTCCAGCCTGATGACCTGCGCCACCGGGGAGGCAGATAAGAACAATCACACAAACATGCGCCCTGCTCACCCACAGAGCTGAATCCCAGTAATGACATCATGAGCGCTGCTGCAGTCAGATAGGGACACGCGGAACATCCTGCTGGATGTGCCCAGCCTCAGAAAAATCTGGATTTTTAAGCTTTGGCTTCTCTTTTCAGGCACTCGGGTGGAGTGGTTAGCACTCTAATCCAACAGAGAGAAGGTCTTGGTTCAAATCCCAGCTGGGTTCTTTCTACATGGAGTTTGCATGTGTGGGTTTTCTCTGGGGACTCTGGTTCACCCTCACAGTCCAAAAACACGCTTCATAGGTGAACTGGTGACTCGGAATTGTTCCTTAAGTGAAAGTGTGTGGCCCTGTAATAAACAGATGAACCATCCAAACTGTAACTCACCCCAACAGCAGCTAGGATAGGCTCCAGCATCCCTGTGACCCTGAAAGGCGTTTAGATAAATGGCTTCTCTTTATGAAAAAATGCAGCACGATTTGTCTGATAATCTAATTTTGACTAAACGTTCATGTCAACACAGTAAAAATACAATGAGCAAATTGTTTAAAAACCAAAAGTCCATTCATTATTGTTGTAAATTAACTGTTGACATGCTTTACTTATAAAACGTCTGATGAAACTGATCACAAACATCCCCATAACCTCTATTTTTTATTGCTGTAACAAGACTTTCATATTCAGCAGCTCATACTCCAGAAGGACAAACGTCAGCATTAGTTTGAAGACTGTAAGCCAAATAGAGATATAAAAAGGTTAATTTACCAAAAATATAATCAAACCAACAAAAAAACATAGCCACTCTTACCAGAACTTGCTGAAAGAGCTTCACCTACAGCCTGGTCAAACAGGAAACTGGCATCACCTTACTTTATAGTGTTAATGACAGCGCCCTCATGTGGTGCCTCCTGTAACACTACGATCACTACACGGGTCCAAGCAACCGTTTTCAATGAACAGTCTGTCAATATCCAAAAAATGAACATTTGGGGCTCTTGTGTTCAAAACTCTCGAGTTTGTGCATCACTACAGAAGTTCCTTCTTACTGTTTCTGGGCTCCACGGAAAAACATGGATCCATTGAACGTGCACTGAAAGTTCATCTTTGGCCAATCAAGGACTTGGATAGATTTGGTAGTGATGGATGAAGTCTCTTTTAATTTACGGAGGTGCCAACTATTTGAAGGAGACATTAACTGTTATTTGTGCCCAACTGGAATCCTATGACACCAGGTCTGTCATCAGAATAGAGCTGTGAAGGAAAAATCTTGGATACACCAGATTTGCACCACTTTGGCATTTCACACCAAGACTCTTTCAAATGTGGGTTGTGGATATGGGCTAGTAAACAGTAGAAAAAAAGAAGAAGCCCCTCCTTGCTTGTCCATTGTGAATGCTGTGTGGCAGAGGTGGGACCAAGTCATTGTTTTGCAAGTCCGAGTCAAGTCCCAAGTCTTTGTCCTCAAGT
>NC_050530.1:24077851-24089383 GCF_002922805.2 Oryzias melastigma | reverse complement strand
TCTTCCGTTCTGATCAGAGCTTGTTTCATCTGTTAGAACTAAAGGTTATATTTGTTTTTCAGGTATTATGGTCTGTCTAATGCTAGGTTCACACTGGACGCAGAAGCAGAGCAGAGCGGAGTGTGAGCGGCATCTGCTCTCTCCCGTACTTCACACCAGACGCACATTTTTCTGCGACGGTCGACAGGCGCTTCTGCTAGAGCTTTTTTTTCCTTTTATATCATGGGTAAATTAATAACCTCAAAATATCGCTCCATGTTTCTGCTAAGAAGAAGCAAGTAGTTAGTAGACCTGCACTTCTTTATCTGTTGTTGAGACACACAGAATGAAGTGTGTGTGTGTGTTGTGATTGTGTGTGTTGTGATTGTGTGTTTATTTCCATCTCTACAGTCTGTTTAGATACAAAAACATGATCACATTTGTCAATCGCAATATTTTATTGTGAAAAATTTGTTGTATTTTGAAAATAAACCAGACTTTCTCATGTATCTTCATGTAACTTCCTGCCAGTTTAAACAGATCGCTCGCGCACAAAAAAAATCAGACACCGAAACAATCCACTGCACGGTGCGAGCCTTCCACGGAGGACCGCGGCGCTCCCCGTCTGGTGTGAACCACACAATAGGTTAACAAGAGCGCAGGATGGAAGCGGCCCCCGGTCCACTCCACTTCCATGTCCAGTGTGAACCAGGAGTTAGTCTTTGGTTCTCTGCTGCTGGGTCGGTGTGAGAAAGCAAACCAAACCACATAGAAGGGGACATGCGCCTGGATACTGATCCATTCCAACTGAGACGACCAAGAACCAGCCTTACTGGGATCATAGCGTTTCTCCGCTAACATGCTTCAGTTTGAACTGCTCGGGCGAACCCAAATGCCAAAAAGCTTTATACTGTTTATCTGCTGTCTTAAAGCAAATATGGCCACATGTGGAAAACCACAGTGTATTGTGGGTAGACATTCTGTTGAACTTGCATTTGTGGGCCTAGAATTTTATGGGTTCATGATTGATCACTTGAGGATTTCTTTTTAACCTGTATTATTTATTTCCTTCTTTAAAACTCTGAATGAAAATGCTGAACCTTGTTTATTTTGTTCAGTCAATGCAGCTCAGCAGCCTTCTCCATCTGCACCATTCGGACAAACAGCCTGTTTGAAATGTAATTTTAAGTTTCATTTTAAACAGTTGACCCTGTCAGAAAACAGTCATGAAGGATTGGTTCTGGTTGAGTTACCCTGAATAACATTTGGACTCTTAATTAAAAAAAAAAAAAAAGAGCATACATCTGATGTCAGACATTATAGCTGACAGCACTGAGTTCTGTTTGAGACCATTTTCCTCTCACACTGTTGTAACGACCATTAAGCATCAGCAAACATCATAGACAGACATGATTATTGATGGAAGCCACACCGAGTCACTGATGAAACATCAGCTAAATCCAGATCAAACAGAACGTCATGTCAGAAAAACAGTTTCTGAAAGAGTTTGTTTCTGAGTTCAGTGGAGCTGGAAGCCTCGGGTGACAGTCAGTCTTCAGAAGACCGACGTCGATAAAGAGCAGACAGCCGCTCAATATAATGTATTATCAGGTTTACTGGAGCAAACATGGGTAGAGCAGATAACAAACTGCAGAGTCCACAAACTGCAGACATACTTCCCATTGATCGGATGAACGAAGGTTTGTCTTATGAGAGGCAGCACTGAGCTGCTCACTGGAGAAGACAAAGATTGAAACACTTTTAATACATTAATCAAGTCAGAAGTTGATCAGATAATAGAGATATCATGAAATAATTCAATATTTGAAACATTTGAGGTAAAGGTTTCCATCTCTTCTAAAAATGTCAAAAGGTTTCATCGGCTAAAGAAAGCTACGGTGGCCCTGGAGGTCAAATCACATCAACAAATAAGACGACGCAAAAAGAGTAAAGGTTACAACAACCATTAAACCGGAAAATAAATGATAACAAATATTTATACGTGATTATAGATATATTTGAATATAAAAATCAAAATACCTACTGTTTCTTGTTTGGTTTGATTTATTTAACATTACATTTTCATTTATGGTAATTACCTTTGTTGTCAGAAAAAAAAATCATATTTGGTTTCTGTTGTTTTTTTTAATATAAAAACGTCATTTTTTAATTATTATTTAGGTTATTTTTTTATTCTGTTTGTGATCTCAAATGTGTTTTTGCATTGATTTGCTGATGTGATTTGAACTTCCGGGCCACCGTAGAAAAGCCACAAAAAATAGTGGTGATGATAACAAACAGCCCAAATATATATATATATATATATATATATATATATATATATATATATATATATATATATATATATATATGTGCGTATGTATCTATGTTTGTGTGTGTTATCTTTAAAAAAAACAACTGAAACAGTGACTTTTGACATCTCAAATGTGTAATCACATTTACCAGAACCATGTTATTACTAAACAGACACTGATATTAAACAAACATCTTTTTAAAGAAAATGGATTCACTTTAAATAAATCAAGAGTTAAACTGTTCTCCTCCAATCTTTTTTACTTCCTGCGTCATGCCAAGACTGAGATAAATTTATCTCAGTGTCAAGGCCAGACACAGACTGGATCCACACGAGAATTGGAGCTGCCCCCACTGGAGGAAAACATCAAAAACGGGAAACCTGCCTCCGAGCACCGGAAGAGGAAAAACAACGAGGATGATGGACCCTCCCAAACACCACCAAACCAACAAACTTCTGACGGTTCTCCCTCCCCCTCTTCACCCTCTTCACCCTCTTCACCCCACCTGAAATTCACCCAGCAGATGATGGAGCGAGTCGGGATTGGGCTTCGATCTACCCCTCTGGCCAATCCATTTTTGTCACCCATAACTCTGTCACCAGAACGTTCGAAGGGTCGACGTAAAGCCCCACCCTCTCCTGTACAACATCATATCCTGTCCCTGGAGTCAGATGTTTGATGTGTTGAGGGTCCAGGCTGTGGAAATACCAACATTCATGATGTTCTCCAGAAAAACCTGGGACCCTGTTGTCTAGAAACACACACCGTTTCTGTACTGTCACTAACAGGAGGAATGTAATCTGCCCAAAACGCAAACAAAGGACTTTAAAAGAGGTAAACATTTCCTCTGCGCATTTCCAGCAACAGAAGGTAAATGAAAATATTATTACTCCTAGACCTCTCAAGTTAGCACTTTTAAATGTCAGGTCTTTAGCAGGAAAAACATTTTTAATTAATGATTTTATCACTGAGAACAAAGTTGATTTTATGTTTTTAGTTGAAACCTGGTTAGATGAGAATAGCAGGGGAGCAGTTCTCACAGAGTCAGCTCCTCCCAATTATGGTGTTATCAGTGAGGAAAGAACAAGCAGAAAGGGCGGGGGGGTTTCAGTTTTGTTCAATGAAATGTTTCAGTGTAAAAAGTTATCTTTTGGAAACTTTCCATGTTTTGAATATGTAGCCCTACAGCTGAAGGCCTCACTCAAAACCATATTTATCAATATCTATCGACCACCTAGATATAATCCAGAATTTAACCTTGAGTTTAGTGAACTGCTGTCTATAATTTGTCTTGATTTTGACTGTATAATCATGGCTGGAGATTTTAACATCCATTATGGAAATCTTGAGAACAAAGGGACTAAGGACCTGATAAACACTCTGGACAATTTCGGGTTGACTCAACATGTAACAGAGCCCACACACAACAGAGGGAATATTCTTGATTTATTGATTTCCAAAGGTCTGAACATCTCTAAGGTTACTGTATGTGATTTAGGTCTGTCTGATCACTGCTGTGTTTTCTGTGAGAGCACAATTCCAGTACACACAAATGTTTTGAGGGAGGAGATCACAAAACGGTATATAACTGAAAATACTAGTGAGATGTTCAACCAGATTTTCTCTCTGACTCCTCCCCTCTCAGGGGATTCAGTCAATGAACTTGTTAATAGCTTTAATTCCAACATGTCAAATATCATGGATAGTATTGCTCCTAGTAAGGTGAAGGTGATCTCTGGTAGGAAAAAATCTCCATGGAGAAACTCCATTGTGGTAAAGAACGGAAAACGAGAATGTCGGAAATCTGAACGCAGGTGGCGGAAATCTAAACTACAGGTAGATTATGACATCTATAAAGAGAAACTTCACTTATATAATTTACAACTGAGCAATGCAAGGAAGTCCTATTTTTCTGATATTATTACCAAAAACTCCCATAATGCTCGGGCCTTATTTAATATAGTCGACAGGTTGACAAAACCCCCTGTGTCAGTGGCACCAGAACTTTACTCCACCAAAGCCTGTAATGACTTTGCCAAATTCTTCAGGGACAAAATCAAAAACATTAGACAAACAATTGTTTCACCAACTACAAGTTCAGGATATGAACCCTATCCACTAGAAACCAGTATAAACCCAATGGCTCAGTTTCAACCCATAAACAGTAAAGAACTGCAGGACATTCTATGTCAACTGAACTCCTCCTCCTGCTGTCTGGATATTCTACCCACAAGCTTTTTCAAAAAAGTTTCAAAGATCCTGGAACCAGCCCTGCTCCAGATTGTCAACTTGTCATTAACATCTGGCGTTTTCCCAGAACCACTGAAAACAGCTGTAATCAAACCTCTCCTAAAAAAGGACAGTCTAGACAAAACTCAAATGAACAACTACAGACCGATATCAAACCTGCCATTTTTAAGTAAGATCATTGAAAAAGCTGTTTTCCATCAGTTAAATGAATTCCTAATAAATAACAACTGCTATGATGTCTTCCAGTCCGGCTTCAGACAGAACCACAGCACTGAAACGGCTCTGACCAAAGTGACTAATGACATACGTTTGAATACAGACAGTGGAAATATGTCAGTGCTAGTTTTACTGGATCTCAGTGCTGCGTTTGATACAGTCGACCACGCAATACTACTCAGACGACTGGAAAACTGGGTGGGTCTCACTGGGCCAGTACTAAACTGGTTCAAAACGTACTTAGAAAACAGGAAATATTTTGTGTCAATTGGTAACTTCACTTCTGAGCCAATAGAAATTACATGTGGAGTGCCCCAAGGCTCCATCCTGGGACCACTTCTATTTAACATCTACATGCTCCCACTGGCCCAGGTTATAAAGAACAACAACATTAGTTACCATAGCTATGCAGATGACACACAGATATATATTAGACTGACACCAGGAGACCGAGGCCCTGTACAGGCTCTTGGTAAATGCATTGAGGACATTAATGACTGGATGTGTCACAACTTACTTCAATTAAACAAAAACAAAACGGAGGTTATTGTCTTTGGGGCTAAAGAAAAAAGGTTAGACGTCACTACAGAGCTTCAATCTATTCAACTAAAAACTACCAACCAGGCCAGAAACTTGGGTGTAGTGATAGACACAGACCTAAATTTTGATAAACACATTAAGGCAGTCACTAAATCAGCCTATTATCATCTCAAAAATATCTCAAGGATTAAAGATCTGATGTCTAAGCAGGACCTGGAGAAACTAGTGCATGCTTTCATCTTTAGTCGACTTGATTACTGTAACAGTGTTTTTACAGGACTACCAAAAAAATCCATCAGGAAACTGCAGCTTATTCAGAACTCTGCTGCTCGGGTTCTCACAAGGACCAAGAAAGTAGACCACATCAGTCCAGTTCTGAGGTCTTTACACTGGTTACCTGTCTGTCAGAGGATAGACTTTAAAGTTCTGTTACTGGTTTATAAAGCTTTGAATGGTTTAGCACCAAAATACATGACTGACCTCCTGACCCAGTATGTACCAGCCAGACCTCTCCGGTCATCAGGATCCGGTCTTTTATCAGTTCCTAGAGTCAGAACTAAACATGGAGAAGCTGCATTCAGCTTCTATGCACCACAGATCTGGAATAGACTTCCAGAAAACCTTAGATCTGCTGAAACACTCAGTGTATTTAAATCCAGGTAAAAGACTCACCTGTTCTCAGCTGCATTTGATTAAAATGTATTCAAAAGTTTACGTCCGCACTGTTTATCTATGCTTGTTTTAAATGAAAATCTTTTTACTTTCTTTTAATTTTATTTTAATGATCACATTTTTACTATTTCTTTTGATTGTTTCTTTTAATGTTTTATATAAAGCACTTTGAATTGTCTCTGTACATGAAATGTGCTATACAAATAAACTTGCCTTGCCTTAAAACCAAAAAAATGTTACAAACCTTCAAATAAAATGCCAAGTATTAGCAGACTCAAGAAAGAGGAAATGAATTAAGCTAACAGCATCAAATTAAAGCGGCGACTAAACGATACTGAAATACTGACTCAAATACTGGAAACGCTTCCAGGCGACTTCAGTCAGTGAACGACCACATTGGCTCTGTGTGGAAACCATTTGTATCAATGAGTTGTGAGGATAAAGTCATAGCTTTTACCTTCTGGGTGGTAATGTTGTACTTACATGATGTGGGGTCTGTTTCTACCTCTTTACCCCCTCCAGCCCCTCTTTCCACGCATCACTGCCCGGATCATTGCTGCTTCATTCCCATTCAACTCACACTCTTGTGTTTAGATGCCTCCTCTCTCTCTATATTCTACCCATTTTCCGCCTCAGTGGCTCCCCACAAAAACAGGCGGTATTGGCGTGTTTTACACAGCAACACCTGGCTTCCTCGTGGCTGTAGAGCGTTCATCACGCAGGCCCGCAGAGCTGGGAAGAGACTGATCTGGGAAAAGAGAGCGGATCAGTCCAACTAAAGGAAAACTGCTTCAGAGGGATCCAGATAAACTATTTGCAGCAAAGCATCATGGTTCATGGAAGCTGTGCTAGTGAAACCACAGGCTGTGAAAGTCTGCAGGAAGGAGGAAGTTCAGAATGTTCCTGCAAAAACCTGTAAAAACTGAGCTGAAGGTGAGGTTTGAGTGTCAACATATAATAACCAAGAAGCATACATAAAAAGTTAAATCAGCTTACAAATTTCTGAATCGGCAAAGGAAGATGCAACAAAATAAAAGCACAGATAAAGCTGAAGAAACTGCAACTTTGGCCAAAGATGTAAAATAATGGGGCACTGTGAATGAACAAATGAATGAAACTTTATTAATATGCACCTTACAACTCCTTTCAGTGTACCAAAGTGCTTCACACTAAAAGAAAGAAGAAAGTTTAAAAATAAGCAAATTAAGAAGAAAACTTTAAGAAAACAGCATAAAATTGCATAAGTAGTCTACAATAAAATACATAAAAGATAAATAAGTAGAGCTGGGTATCGATTATAATTTCTAGAAATGATTTGATTTAAATTGTTTTAGACTCTTTCAATTCTTCAATTCAATTCAATATTGAGTTTACACATTCATAAACATTTATTTAGAAATACAATAATCATCATATTAATCTGATCCAGTTCACATACTGTAAATGTATCAGTGAAATAATGAGATTGTTAATATCATCCAGTGTTACATGGATTCTCTAAAAGAGAAGTTCTAACTAAAATGTTCAGATCATTAACATTGGAAACATTGTTCTGCTTCTCCTGGAGGACGTTTCAGTTTGGACACTAGGTGGCGATCGCACTATAGAAGTGCAACTTATTTAAGAAGAAGAAAGTTTGAGCAAAAACCTGTGTTTTATAACATAAATAGTTACTTTAAAAAAATGTTCTTAAAAGAGTTTACAAAATTAATGTCTGTGAGTTTAAAGATGTTCATTTAGTCAACAATGTATGTTTACGTCGACCGAGCGTTAGCATTAGCCGTTCTATGGGAAACAGACAACGACAACGAAGCATTAAAAGCCATTGTAAAAAGATGTGTTTTTAAAAAACATGTACAATACAATAATACTTGCATTAATCCCAAGGGAAACTGGTGAATTAAAAACTGTTAAGGTCTGACATCATGTGCAGCTCTGCTCAAAATGCTGTTCCATAACTGAGGGCCGGCAATGGAAAAAGCACCGCAGTGTTTCTGTCGTGACCTGCGGGCACATCAGGCAGATATTGATTAGCAGACCTTAAAACTGTAGAATGGCTGTAGACAATTAAAAGCTCAGTTAAGTAAACTGGGGAAAGACCATGTAGAGCTTTAAAAACCAACAGTAAAAGTTTAAACTGAATTCTAAAATGAACAGGAAGCCAGTGGAGTGACTTGAGTACCGGAGTGATGTGTTCTCATCTGGATGTTCCAGTTAACAGTCGTACTGCGGCATTCTACAACAAAATAGTTGTAAATTCAAAAAGCCCAACAGGCACACAACACCTTAACCCTTTAACACCGAAGCTCCAGTGTTGATGTTCTTTTATTGTAATATTTTAATTGTTTACACGATAATTACAGTAGATTCTGAAGGACAAAAGTGGCATGAGCCCCAATTTATGCAATTTAAAACATTCCACATGTTACTTTTATTTACACAATTTTAGAAATTTTACACAATTATTGAAAATGTATCCAATCATTGAAATTTTACAAAAATCTTGCTGTTATTTTTTTCCAATTCTTCCAATATTTGTGCAATAAATTCTGCAAATTATGCAGGTTTGGTATCAAGGCGTTCAGCATGTTAAGGGCATTAATGGTTTTAAAGGCTAATTTTAATTTAGCTCATATTTTAGCACCATCTAACGTTTTTGGCTAATCTGCCCTCTAATGAGGTTTTTATGGAGTTAAGCTAATATTTAAGCAACATGCTAGCTTTTTTGGCTAATTTGGCACCTACTGAGGTTTTTTGGGTTAATTTTGAGCTAATATTTTAGAAACATGTTAGCCTTTGGCTGGTTTAGCATATATATTAAGATTTTTTGGGCCAATTCTGAGTTAAGTTAGTATTTTAGCAACACACTTGCTTTTCTGGCTGATTTGGCACCTACTGGGTTTCGGGGCTAGTTCTTACACATTTTCAAATTTTTGCTTTTCTTTTGATTTTTCAAGAAATTCTTCAAATTCATTGTGCACTTTCAGCAACTTTAAGTCCTTTAGTAACTTTAGCAATATGCAAAAGCTTTTGCATTTTCAGCAAATCCCTTCAGAAATTACAGTAAATTTCTTCAGCATCCTCATCAAAAAGCTTCAGCTTAATGAGTCAGCAAAAAGGATTTACATTAGCATTAACGCAGGTTATGCAACTATTCTAGTTCAATTTTTTTATTTAGCTGAAAAATATTTGATGTAAATTAAACCCTGTTGACTGTTCCCTTTAAGAACAAATATTTCTTACCAAAAGATAAGCAGCGTGACTTTGCTTGGGTAAAGCAACTTGTGAGATACAGTTGCAGCTCTCATTAAATTGATCACCATTGATTGTGATTGGCTGGGAGGAAAAGGCATTGTAGCTAATGGATTGAATTGAATTGAACTTTAATCACATCCTGAAGGATAAATTAATCTGTTATGGCACCACAAAAAGTCAAACAGTTGCATTAAAAAAAAAAAACCTTTAAAAATGAGTAAATACATAAATAAATATGAGTAACATGTAAAAAAATAATAATATCAATATTATTAATATCAATATTATATATACCAATATCATTAATAATACTGGCTCAGAGTGAGGACTTAATTGATGAGTGACACATAGATTGAAGTTATCAGTGGCCCGTCGTACCGGGAAACGAGGTAGTTCTGTAGTAAAAATTGTACCACAGCTTCAATTATCTACACATCAAATGCACAACTTGTAATTATGTAGTATCAGCACATAATAACATAATAAACTTCAAGTTTTTATTTGCTTGATTTGTTCCCAAATACAATGAAAACCCAAAATAAGACAATCATGTATCTGAAATGAGAGTCACTAACTTACTAACGTGAAAAATAAAAGGCAAAATAGGCTCTCATTTTCCTACATGCAGAACACAAACTACACAGCACTAGATGACATCTCTCTTGTTTGGTGATATCAGTGCAGTCCTGTGGGTGTTGGTCTGAACATCAGAGGAACATCAGGAGCTCCTCAGCACCGTTGAGATCTGAGCCACACAAGACTCGCCAGCTGCTTCCTCTTTGGTTGAATGTCAGAAATGTGTTTTCATCGTGTGATTGTTTCGAGTCCACCTCACTACCTCCCAGGTATGCAAGATTGGGGTTGCCTAGCAACTGAAAGAAAAAAAGGGACGGGGGTCAGGGCTGCAGGAGTGCAGTGCATCAAACTCAGGCACATTGATCGGGATAGTCATCGCCTAAAAAGGACTTCCAGCGGCTGACACACGGCTGCGGCTTGAGCAGATGTGAACCATGCTGTGCTCACCTTTACTCCTCTCCATCGACAGGCCGACAGAATCCGCTGCTCTTCAGGAGAAGTTTGCAGGAGAGCACAGGAGTTCTAAGCGGAGCGCCTGCACTTGTGAACTGGAGATGTGAGTCGCAAACATATTTATTGCAAAATACTTAACAACTGTTGCAAAGTTTATTTAGAGCAGGACACATTCTCCAGGTTTTCTCAGCTACCCCTGCAACCCCTGTGTGACGGGAGCATGGCCGCTACACCCATTTTAAAATGCTCGTCGGGCTGCACACTTAAATTTCTGTTTGAACTCTTAGATCCTCAACATCCTTCTACCACGAACACCGCTCCAGCTGCAGTTCACCAGACACTCCACAGACAATAACAGCATTTTAACCATTACATCGGCTCTCCATTATCCTTTTGGGTTGCTCACATATGGGTCTGCTTTGGCTTCCACAAATCGACTGCGCTAGCATCAAATAGCGACAATCCAGTGTGAACACTAAATACTAAAAGCACCCCACAGCTCTACTCCAAACTCTCTCCGGGTGACCGAGCTTCTCCCTCTATCTCTAAGCGATTGCCCAGCTACCCAGCGGAGGAAGCTCATTAAACTGCTTGTATTTGGGATCTTGTTCTTTCGGTCACGACCCAGAGCTCATGACCATAGGTGAGTACTGGAACAAAAATCCACCAGTAAATTGAGAACTTTGCTTTCTGGCTCATCTCTCTTTTCCATAAGATTTGACCGGTACAGCAACCGCACGACGGCGGACGCTGCTCCAATCCACCTGTTGATCTCATGCTCCAATCTTCCCTTAATAGGGTTGGGCACCTAAAGTTCAGTTCCAAGTACGAACCGTTAAAATTTTGACGTTCTACCAAAACTATAAGAAGCTGCTGCAAACGGTGCTGCATTTCAGCGCTTAGTTTCATTGAACATCTATTTGCCTGAGGACATGTCGGTCACTTCTACTCCGTTCAGTACGTTGAAGTTCTAGCCAATCCCTTTGTCTTTCCTCTGATGGTGGGCATGCTCATATAAGACCGGTGACGGGGTGAGCATGAGAGCGGACACGCAGAACGCTGAAATGTCTGGCTGCATTTCACAGAAGATCACTGAAGTTTGTCAGGTCGCTGCATTGCAACAGCCAATCAGGAACTCAGCTTTGCAGGAACTCAGCTTTGGGCACGTGACATTTTCAGTGACCAGATCAGTGGGTAAAATACTGATCCAATACGAGCATTTTGTCCTGTTGCAGCGCGGCGCTTCTCTGGCTGCAGCCATACTGACTACCGGACT
>NC_050530.1:24073586-24075355 GCF_002922805.2 Oryzias melastigma | reverse complement strand
GGCTTTAAACCGCCAATCAGGAGCCGGCTTCAAACCGGCCAATCAGGAGCCGGCTTTAAACCGGCCAATCAGAAGCCGGCTTTAAACCGGCCAATCAAGAGCCGGCTTTAAACCGACCAATCAGGAGCCGGCTTCAAACCGACCAATCAGGAGGCGGCTTCAAACCGACCAATCAGGAGCAGGCTTCAAACCGGCCAATCAGGAGTTGGCTTCAATTCGACCAATCAGGAGCCGGCTTTAAACCGGCCAATCAGGAGCCGGCTTTAAACCGACCAATCAGGAGCAGGCTTTAAACCGACCAATCAGGAGCCGGCAGTTTTAAACCAGTTATTTTTAATAATGGGGCGTCGGCCCATTCTTGGTCTTCGAGCGCCCTCTAGTGGCCCCCGAAAAAAATTCTGTCCTGAACCTTTTGGACTCGAGGGCTGCGGGACCTGAATGCATTTTCTCCCCATTTGGTGGAAGTTATATTTTCTTAACATTTTTATAAGATCTTTTTAATGCTGCTAAGTTGGACGTCATAGTTTCGCACTGATCAATTGAAATAAATATTTTAATTTAATAAAAGGGGGAACATGAAATTTGATCTGATGGCTCCAAGACAGAGCAGAGCGCCCGCGGTGGAGAGGTAGAGCGAATCGAAGCTGTCTGCTATTATAAATCACAGATGGAGGAAACAGATTATTATTTTATTATGTTATGGGGTCCGACACGAGTTTACTACAACAACTACCATTGTCAAAGAATCGCGGAAACTCAGCATTTCTCCGCTAAAGTCCCGCCTACCGCTGTAATGAGAGACGAGCAGCAGAGTCGACAGACACGCCCCCAGCTGTGTGCGGACCTGAAATCCAGCTGGATCAAACTTGTCACCAGGGGTGAAAGTAAACTGGAACGCTCCGGTTCCGGTAAAAGAGTTGGAGGCGGAGCACCGCTCCGGCGGGAGAGATCAGCTGAGCGGCCGGTTTTCACCGTATCACACATGACAGAAGCTGCGGTCACTCTTATTCTCGTTTCCGGGCCGTCTTGTTCCGGATCCATCAGCTTCACTTGTTCACATTCTGCTTGTCTCCAATTCATCGCCACCCAAAGCGATCTAATCTAATCTAATCCCAATCTACCGTGACAACAGTCATGGATGACGTCGCACCTTCGTGACTCTTTTTCCCTTCTGACTTTTTAAAGAGAGGCGCGCTCTTTTTTATGATTACTCTCTTGTCTTTTCTACTAATTTTCTCTTTCCGCGGCCTGCGGGCGCGGAGATGTGCTGTGCGTAAAGGCGCACGCGGAAAGGTGGAGATGTGGTGTGCGTAAATTCCACGCAGAAGGACGGAGGTGTGCTGTGCGCGGGCACAGTCGCCGCAAGGTGGGGGTGCTTTGAGTGATATTGCTGGTGCCCACATGAAGGGCATGGAAGTGCGCTATGCAACTGCACGCGCACTAAGCGCGTGCAGGTGCGGAGCGGTCTTGTTCAGCAGAACATTAATGGATTATGAGACTAGATCAGAGATCTCCAACCTGAGGCTCTGGAGCCACATGCAGCTCTTTCCCTCCTCCATTGTGGCTGTTTGGGTTTGAAGAAAAAAACAATCTGAATAAATGATGGTTCATTGGTTCATTTACTTTAATTATTTACATTTTGTTACTTCTGCTTAGATTCAGTGGCGCCTCCAGAAATTCCTCCTGGGGGTGGCCGCTGGGGGGCCACTTTAAATTTTGGGATGGCACACCAAAACATGACCTATATTTTCTAAAGTCATTCTACTAAA
>NC_050530.1:24071363-24072879 GCF_002922805.2 Oryzias melastigma | reverse complement strand
ACAACGAAAATTTTCGGGGTTAGGGACCGGGGACTTCTGCCAATTGGAGATCCATACCCATCCAAATCACTTCTGGTCATGCTTTGTAAAGATTTATTAAATAACTTTGGAGTATTGCTTAACATAAAGAGTTTTATTTTTTAATTCAGAACAATGGACTGAGTACTTTTCATGAGGACTGTCAGTCTGTCTCTCCTCCACCTGGGACAGGAGCACTCCACCCACCCAGAGAGGACAAACTACCTCTCTCCTGACTTACGTTATTTGCTTTGGTTGTGTTGGGTTGTCACACATCTATGTCATCTATGATTGTGTTCATTCCATTAAAGGAGTAAATCTTGAGTTGAGTCTTGCCTGTAGTCTTTGTCAGACCGTCGTGTTTTTTTTCCAATCAAAGTGGAGTTTCCCCATTTTCCGAGTTTTGGATGTTTGTCTTCGTTCACCAGTGAAGTAGTGTGCTCCTGGAAATGAAGGTGGCTGTGAGCCGTCACCTGCAGGTGAAGCTGCAGAAGAAGGAAAGGATCGGTCTGCAGCAGCTGTTCAGCAGTCAGCATTCGTCTCCGCCTGGCTTGATGAGCCTGCCATATCCAGCTCATCAATAGAGAATGAATGGACATCAGCTGAATATCAAACACCATCCAGACATAGTTGCACTTTTTCATTATTCACACTCAAGTGCTTCTTGCCTGTGGGAGCTCTTAATGCTACAGTGCGTCTGTGGCTCTGAGCTCCACCTGCTGCACCCATGCTTGCATTAGATACAGGAGGTGCTCTCTCCTGGAACACCTGAGCCATCAGGTGGGAGCAGGATCCGTGCAGTGAGGGTTTATTGCTGGGAGAAAAGAGCTTGCTTTTTTTTTTTTTTGCAAGAATTTGGCAGAGGGATGATGGATGGATGAAAATAGAGATGTGTTCGCTGGTAAAAAATTCATTTGGATGCCTTAAGCATGTAAAAAGATAAGGAGAAACAAGATCATGTTTGAAGCAATAACATCTACATTCATGGAGATGAGAGAGGAGGAAAGAAAAAGGAGCATATTCCCTGAAGGCTCTGCCTTTTTTCTAGTTTAGGAAATTCTAAAAATGAGAGCTCCTGCTCAAAGAGAATTAAGTGCTCTGTTTGAAAAATTATGGAAGTATTAAGACCTGCAGAGAAAATGGAGGTTGGTGAAATATTTTAAGTCTGATTAAGATAAGATGGATAAGCCTTTGATGACACACTTACCTGAACATAAACTATGTTTGAAAAATAAGTATGTAGTCAAGGTCATTTAATGTCACCCAGGTAGTGAGTCTCCCTGATTTTTGTGGGGGTGCCCTTATACTTGATATCATAGAAGTATTCCTATTACTTTTTTTGTTGTTTATTTGTGAATCCAAATCAAAATTCATCACAGTTGCTTTGTGTTAAATATTAAAGTTGGTTTATATAGACTTGTCAGTAAATTGGAGTGACCACACTTTTTGACATGTGAGCTACTTTTTAGATGACAAGCTCAAGAGATCTACCTATATT
>NC_050530.1:24050740-24068562 GCF_002922805.2 Oryzias melastigma | reverse complement strand
GTGTAGACAGGCCCCGCCCATTCTAGTTTATCACTTAGTCCTGGTTGTTTTATGATGTTGCTTCCCTCTGTTGTCATCTTCTTCTCCCTGAGGCTTCCTTTGAGGTTCCTTAAACTTTAGTTGAGACTTCCTTTGAAGTTTTCAATTCCCCTATTCTGCATTAAACCCCGTTTCTGAGACCGCTATCATACTAAATCGTTGTGAAAAGTTACACAGGTATTCTTTAATGTTGTTAAAGTTTGAATACATGCTCCTACTGTTAAACAAGTGAAAACTTGTCTTTAGCTTTTATGTCCATAATATATTGCTAATCAGTGTAGTAGCTGCAGTTGTCTTTGATGGCAGAGAAGAAATGGTTAATTGAGTCAATGTCATATTCCATGTCCTGTGAATCGTGATCATTGTAATCCAGTGAGTCTGTAACAACTTTCTCTGCTCTCTCACAGAGAAAGAGTACGCATAAGAACTTTAACTGCTTAAGTGGATGAGCAATATCCACATCACACATACAAAAAAAACTCTGCAACAGTCTCACTTTAAGTTTGCCTTCGGTGTATTCATATTAAGCTTCACCCCGCCCCAAACAAATTCTCAATTAACAGGTCCACCACCAATTAACACATTTACAAGCAGGAATGTACACAATACTCAATAATGTCTCTCAAATTGATCAGTTCTTTTCTCAGTCCCAGCCACGCGAAGAAAAATCCAAAACAAATAAACTGGCCCAGTCTCACCGGTTTCTGTCCAAGTCTGTGTTTTTTGTAATGAATGGGATAAAGAAAAAAAATGGAAAGCAAAAACCATGCGATGATCCATCCACAGAAAGGAGCAAAAAAGTAATCCGGTGGCGAAAAGCAGGTAACCACAGAATGGCCCTGGACGTCGGGGGAGAATCCTCAGACCTTCTCCTCTCTTCCTCCTCCAGACTCTGTTCCTGTGGTACACCTGGCTTCCTTTTCCTGCCCCGCCCCTTCCTTGACAGTCTTTTCCTGCTCCAGGTGTCCAGGCCTTGTTTTCCTATTAAAGTTCCTTTGTACCTGTTTTAAACAGTTCGTCCTTCTACAAACACTGGCCACTTTATTTGTAACAGTATACAGAAAACATGTTGCTAATGCACGTTTTTTTTTTTTTACAACATGATTACATACTTAAAGAAACCTTTTTTTTTTTGGTGTGTTCTTTGTGCTGATAGCTGAGGTCGTGTTGATATTGATTCTCCAGGATAGTGCAGTGTCAGTGTGTTACCTCATTTTCCAGAAGGTGCAGAGATATCAGATGATGACAAATACTTGTCCAGATCCTTGATGTCCCTGATCACAACCACCTTAGCTTCCTCTGGACTTCCGTTTAGCTTGAAGAACACTTTACAGTTTGATGTCCAGGTGCTTTGTATTTTTACTTTTTTCTTCAGGTAACGTGCTTGTTTGGCGATGTCAGCGTTGTGTTTTGTAAGATGTTCGTTTATATAGACATCTGTTCCTCTCAGCTTTCTTCCTTGTTTGAGCAGAGCAACCTTATGCTTCCTCTTGACAAACCTCATGATGATGGCTGGTTTATCCTTTGCACTTTTACTAGGCAGAGTGTGGCAAGCCTCGACGCCGTCACAGTCCAGTTGTATCTCTTCTTCCCGTAGAATTCCCTCAACTTGTTGTTCCACTGAGCTGATGTCCTGGTCATCGGGCAGTTTGATCACTCTATTTTCCAGAAAGGCAACCCTTGCCAAACTTTCATCTCCTCAACGAAGTCCAGGATTCTCTTTTGTTGCAGCCTGAAAGCAGAGAATTCCTCCGCAAGGAGATCGAGTGACTTCTTTAGGCTTCGCAACTCGCTTCGGCTGTTTGGTTTTTTTGGGACCCATTTTATTCTATTCAGGCAGGTGAACGCCGCGCCGAGGCAGGTGAGCTCCTTATTCAAATAAACTTTTAGGTGACACCCACCACAAATAATTCTCACAGGTATAATCTAATATTAATATTAACAATATTTTAATTGTTTTTATTAACTTGTCTCCTTTCTATTGTGTTTTTTCTGTTCTTGCTTTTTTCAGGTGGAACTTGTCATAAACTTCTTAAAGGTACAATAAAAATGTCATCTTAAAGATCTTAGATATTATTTAGTGACTTTTTTTTGTTTTTTTTTACAGAAATCTTGGTGAATCTTGCTCCAGACTTTTCCTGTCACAACTCTATTTCCATATATGAAAGACTTGGTGTCACAAAATTACAGCTGGGAACAAACTGCAACATACATTTCTCCCTCATAATGAATTTTCAAACGGTTGACATTTCTGTGTTTTAAAAAGGACACTAACAATACGTCACTCCCAAATCCAAGTCCCTGATTGGTCAAAGGTGAACTGATTTAACTTTTGACTTTTGTTCAATTTTCTCACGTTTTGTACTTAAAGCTCAAAAACTGACTAAAAACCGCATTTTTCCAACTTGTGAACGTGAGAGTTTTGAACCAAGAAGCCTGAAATAAATATATACATTTGTTTACGTAGACTCTTCATTGAAAGCAGTTGTTCAAACCCACATTTTGGGGTCCGATGTGCCCGTTAGCAAGTTGTGAGGCAGAAGTCTGAGTGTTTATTTTTAGGGATGAACTCATCCACTCCATCATGTCTTCTGACTACATCCCTGCAGGCACACAGCCTGAAACACTTCCTTCCATTGTCTCATCCATCTATCTACAACACTGAAAGTGAGTTCTTCCTGTTCAAGGACAGATGGGAACTCTCCTCCCCCAAAACTAATCTCCTTCAGGGACCGATTGCCATGTTTCACTTTAAATTATAGATGAGGCATTCCCGGTTTTCTCTCACCTCCTGGGGCTTCATGCACAGAGATGTTCACAAAAAAGGAAAGCCCAAAGAAGTTCTACTGTGTGAGAACACTCTGTGGAGTACATCTGTGGCAGAAAAACAAAACCAGACCAGGAAGTTCAATTTAGGCTGGAACAGATCATTAAGCTGCCGGAAATCTGAAAATTCTTAGTCTTATTTACCTGATTTTTAATCCCTTAAAATGTTTATGAAATTATAAGACTTGTTGGAAGGTTGTTTTAACTTGAAAAAAACAAATGTTTGTGTGGCTTTAAATTAGCTTCAAGTGTTTTAAAAACATGTCAGTGTCAGATCTTTGATTTCATTCTTCATGTCAGAAGAAGTCACAGGGGTTCTCCTTCGTTGATTTTTTCATTTTTTCATTTCCTGACTTTTGTTTGAGGTTTTCTGGATCAAAGCACCATGTCTTTAACTTCCTCCATTCATTGTTTAAAGCCACTTGTTCCCTTTTGGGGTGATGATGTTGCTGGAGCCTATCTCAGCCACTGTTGCGTGAAGATGGGGTACATCCCGGATGGTTTCTCAGTCCGTTGTAGGACCACACACTCATATTTTCATCCAGGGACAATTTAGAGTCACCAGTGAATTTCTGAAGCATGTTTTTGGATTGTGGGAGGAAGCCAGAGTTCTCAGAGAAACTCACACAAACCCATTTTTTCTGTCATACAAAAGCAGAACTGAGCTACTTTGAAAGCTTCAAACATGGTCATAGATGGAAAGAAATGAACTGATGTAAGATGTTAGCTCTGTTAGGTCCTGGTCTGATCCAGAGCTGGTTTCCTCCTCTGGTTTGGATCAAAAGAGGGCAGCAGTGGTTCAGGAGGCTGAGCAGGTCAGCCTACGATTGAAGGATCTGCGGTTCTATCCCCACGCCCCCCAGTCAACCTCGTAGTATCCTTTGGGCACGTCACCCTCCTTACCGTCAGTGTGGCTCCACTGGTGTGTGAATGCGTCAGAATGTCCCGGTGACACTTGGGATGGGCGGGGCTAACTCTTCCCACTTTGTTTCCATCCCTGGCAGAGCACCTTTTGGACGTTAGCTCCCACCAAGGAAGACTTGTTGGAACTGTGGGAGTTTTTCATTTTCATTCTGATGTTAGACTATTTCCACTCATTTAATCTAGGGCAGGGGTCTGCGACCTGCTGCTCCAGAGCCACGTGGTTCTTTTATCTCTCCATGTTGGCCACACGTAAAAGGAGCAGCCAAGATGCACATTGCTGCATGTTGGCTGCAGGAGTTTTAACTGCGCCCAAGCCTGAATCTAGTTGTTGTAATAAAAAGGGTATTTGTTGTTTTTAAGGTATTTTAAGGAGTAATTGTAAAAATAGGGAAGCTTTTAATAGGAATATTTATTTGAATTATTTTTATCCTTGTTTACCTTTATTATCGTGCAGGAACTGGCACGGTTATGAGCAGCAGCAAAGAGAGCATTCTGCAGGAGGAATACTGACATTTGATCCAAGAGGGAAACAATACAACCAGGGAGGACATTTATAAATAAATGTTGAACACATTTCTGTTGCAATTGTTAGGGTTACCTTTTATTATTTGCGTAAAATTGCGTTCAGCTGTCAGCTTTGCTGTTCTAAACCACAGACATGTATAACCAGAAGTCGCTCTGCACAATCGCTGTTTTGTGTGACATCGTGTGAAAAGGTTCTATTAGAATCTTTTGCAGTGAATTTCAGCACAACTTTCTATCGCTTCTTCTTCAGCATTTCTGACTGAAGCTCCGCCCACCTTCACGGCCAAAGCCATGCCTACATGATCCTGCCCACAATCACTGCAGGTAAAGGGATTGTCTGTTGTACTCCAAAACTAAATACAATGCAAGTGATTAACATGTCTGAAACGAAGCACCAAAATCTGTGTTTTTATACTTTGCTAATAGTTCCATGAAGGTCGTACCAGTACCAACTGGGCAGAGTTTTGGTACCCATCCCTGGTCTGGGTTTCATTCCTGTTCTGAGGTCCTGGGAGCCTCGATTTAAGACATGGAACGGTTATGAAAATCTTTGCTTTTTCAGCAGCAGGAACAGTCAGAACAATGCCATGCAGCAAACTCAGCTACCGGTTGTACTGACATACTCACCCGCACAGAGGATGACTGACAGCTGCAGCTCTGCCTCGGCATGCTGGGAGGTTGTCAGGAGCAGAAAGAGGAAGACTCTTTCCCTGCAGCAGGCAAAGCCAAAGTTTGGTGAATTCCAGATGAGATGTTTTGACATCTTGTCAGTGTTCTCCAAAAGCTCTATTATTTATAAACAGAGGAATATCTGCATCCTCTCCCTGTCATTAACATCTCCCATTTGAAAGATTTAAATGGAATTTGCATCGTGTAGGAGGAAGATGAGGCCTCCAGAGGATGACCTCTGAATCTAAAACGCAGAACCTTCAAACCTCCTGGTCTTTAAACTTTAATGTCTGAGGTGACGAGTCAGTTTAGAATTTTCAAAACCAGAAATAGATTAATATTGAAAGGAAGTCAGCCATTCATTTTTAAAGCAGGTTTCATTTTTGCTTTTCTTCTTATTAGCAGGAACTTCAGAAGATGAAGACAAACAAACCACCTTTCAGTACGGGTGCCTCTCCTCTGCAACACAAATGTCTGTTTAACACGTGAATGAGACACGCTCTCGGACATACCGCGACTCAAGGTGAATCGGCTGATTCTGACGCAGAGAAAAGCAGCTTTTGTCAGCTGTTCAGTGTTTCTAAATCTCTGATGTATCAAATTCAGTTAGGAATTTGACTTTAGTTAAATTCAAGAAACTTTTGCCTCATAAACCTTGTTTAATGGAAGGAAAAAATTCTCATTTATGTATTAATATTACCATAAAAATGTATGAAAAGAGTCATTTTCACAATGAATCTCAACACTTTAGAAAGTCAATTCTCATATAAGAAACGTATTCACATAGAGAAAAACAAGATGGACAATATTTATTACATTATCAAGAAATATATAAGCAGGTAAATTCAATAGTGTGTGTGTGTCAGGGTGTGTCTTTGTATGAAGGTGTGTGAAAATTGGTGGATGAGCAAAGGAACACCTCAGAACAGTTCAAAATAAATATAGTCATCTACAGAAAACAATCTGGTAGGGATGTAACGATTAAGTAAAGCCATGATTCACAGTTCGATTTACACTTTTAAAGTCATGATAATTAATTAAAGTTATTTTAAGGGCAAGTGTTTTCGTTTTGCCTCAAACATCAAACCGTCTGTTTTCCTGCTAACAGAAAGGATTCAATACAAATAAATATACATAATAGTGAAATGATCACAAATCCTTGCATGCTGTGCTCCACGTGACGGACCACTTCATACTAATCCGCGCTCAGTGCAACCCCCCCACCCCCACCCCCACCCGCAATCAGCGCAAGTGACCGTTCACACGCAGTTTGCACAGATAGGTAAAGAGAGTCAATAAAAAAGAGCACGGCTCCCAAGTAGAAGTCAGAAGGGAAACAGTCATGAAGCTGCGTCGTCTCCCATGACTGTTGTCACGGTAGATTGGTCAAAGTTGCAGTAAAGTTGTGATGAAAAGGTGTAGTTGCAGAGAGAGCAACAGATCTAAGCTTTGTTTGAATTTGCGTTAGTTGCGATCGCAACATCACAAAATCCTGGAGGGACTGACTGATGTAAAACTTTTAAATCCAAAGGAGCAGCAGGAATTTCCCACTACTCACTCACATACACAGCGAGGCTGCATGGAGAAATGTCATCAGCTCTGCATTTTTCTAAATTTAGGCACAGGCCGAGACAAACCAATTTTTTCATTTTCTGCACCAATGAACATGTTAATGAGTTTGAATCGTTTTTTTTTACCGATTCACGAAGAATCGTTACATCCTTAGAATCTAGCTGAGCTGCTCAAATCTCCAGTTTAGATAAATCAACGGACTGATATTATGGTAACATCAAATCACAACAGTTACACGTCGTTATGTAACATTAGGACTTCTTACCATCCAAAGACAATCCAGATCTTCAAACATCTCGGTCTCCAAAGAAGGTTTTTATGGTCTTGGACTGTATTCCTCATCGGTGGAATCACAGTTCTTCCTTCATGTCTCATAGTTTGATCAACCCCTCAGATCAGAAGGCATCATCCTGCTCCGTGCTTTGCTTATGGTTCTGCTGTAAACTCCACCTTACAAACTGATGGAAGACATTCTTGCACAAACAAATACTCCTATCACAATGACCGATTTTGCACTCAAGGTTAATTCCTGTTCTGGAGACCAGACTGTTAACATCATAAATGTGAATCTAATGGGACATTAAGTAAGTTCTGCTGTTCTTCTGGGTAAGTGTTTCTCCAGCATTAATGAGCTAAAAGTGAAGTTTGAACTCTTTAAAGTAAATGTCCCTGATCCACAATAATATATCTAAGTGCTTATCAGAATGAGCTCTAATTCATCATAAAGCTACAGCTTCATTAAAAATGCATCTCCATGACTACACTTACAGTCAGATCAGTATGCTCTCCACCTATCTCCATTATTCCTACAGAGAACATTGTAATCGACGCGTCTTTGATGAAAGGGAGGGCAACTTCTCCCATCTGCTGCATGGAATTTGGAGGTTTAAGAATGAACTGCACTGAAGGAAATGGTGAACTCTTATCTTTTCTACCTGCTTCACAGAAACAATCAAGCTTGCATATAAACACACATTCATACAACGATGGGAGCAGAGCTGTTCTAACCTGGCTACCCATTGGGAGCAGGATAGGCTCCAGCAACACCATGAACCCTAATGGAAAAAGCAAGGGCTTCATTTTTACATTTGACATTACATTTCAATGAATACTTGGATTTAATATTTAGCTTTATATTTATTTTAAAATGTACTGTATTCATTTACATTCACTTCCCTCTTTATTTGGCAAATTGCTTGTTAGCACAAATTTCTGATCAGCCAATCACATGGCAGCATGTGAATGCTTACTAAGCATTCACATTATAGTAACACTCAGCTCTGTTCGACTTTACGACACTCTGAATCCATATAATATAAAGTAACGACTAATCGACTATTTTAATAGTCGATTAGTCGACTAATCGAGACAGCCTGGTGTCAGCCTGGGAGGCACTGGGTCGTCCATCTGACTCAACGTTCCAGTTTTAGGTCAGACACTCTACCTCAAGGCCTCTGATTGTTATTACTGATAAAGTAAAGCTTCACTACTACACAACATGTCACTTTAGGATTAAGTTTGTGCTTAGAAAGTTTATATTTTTATTTAATTGTAATTAACCTGACATAAATGTGATGAAAAGTTCACCAAATATGAGACGATTTGGCTAAATCTGATTAAGCTGTGCCCATTTGATTTGTCTGAGGAGCTCTGGCCAGCAGGACGTGCAGATCTAAGGGAAATAAAAGATGAAGCTCAGACCAGCTCTGAAGCAAAACCAGCAGGTTTGGAGAGTCTGTGTGTGTGTTTGTGCTTCTGTCACTCAACAGAAAACACTTAAGTGTTTTGTGGGGACTGTGTGCCTGCTGGGACAGGATCAGCCATATGTCCGGGGCGCTCTTAACTTTCCCCGCGCTGCGAGCGCTGTGAGGACGCAGCAGCGATGACAGTTCTGAGCTGACGAGGAGTTTTTCACAGCACGCCCGAGGGCCTTTTCTCAGCTCCACACAGCCGCCGTCCTGCAGTTAGAGACTCTTTACCGCTCTTTGTCAGCGACATCTGTAAGAATAAAAAAACGCGTCCTCGTCCTCACTCCGGCTCTCTGAGAAGAGGATGCTGAAGATGAACTGCTTCCTGGAAACCTCAATGTATTCGGACTCTTGACTCAAATCTGTCAGAAAACGTAAATGTTTGTGAAAAAAGCAGCTGAACGTGGTTTCAGCATGAAATAATGAGATGAATCTTGTAGGATGTCCAGGACTAAGGGTCAAATCTGTGACCCAGCCACAATGCTAGGTAGTGTGGGATCTGAGTTTTATTTGTTCGAATGTTGAACCAGACAGCAGCTGAGTGTGACTTTACAGGATTTTGTGTTTTACTAATGACAGACAGCAGCAGTCACTCATCACCTGTACAAAGCCTCACCTGGGAGATGTGATGACGAGAGTCAATGGAAATCTGTTTTTTCTGCTGTTTATTTTATTAGTGAGCTGAAAGCAACATGCTGAGCTGCGGTGAATCCTAAAATCACATCTTCTACATTTACAAGTCATTTATTTATAATATTTGTATACATCTACATACGGGGTGGAGCATCCACACTCCTGGATCAGGGTTTGCAACCTTCACCACTTAAAGAGCCATTCAGGTCAATTTCTCACCAACCAAAACTGCTACTGACATGAGGCACTATTGCTTGTTGGCATAAATAAAGCATAAAAATGAATAGAAAATATTGTTTTTTATTAAAATAGGAAATAGTTTATAACTATTGACAGATGTTTGCATGACTTCCTTTCAAAATAAAAAACATCCTACACTATAGGGTCATGTCAGTGCAGTAAGAAGTGTAAAGTCATCAATGATGATTAATAAAAAAAAAAACTGTTCATTTTAATGTTTCTGATGTATGTCATCCACAAATTCATAAATATAAGCAAAAAACTAAATCTTAGCTAATGAAATGACCCCTACCATATATTATTGATATATTATCAAAAATAGGAAACCTGCTTTATTCAAGGTCAACTATATATATAATATATATACTATAAATAACTGGTTATAATGCAGTGGATAACTTCATGTAGCTTTAATTCTGGTTGTGCTTACTGAGAATTCATTCATTTCTGTGATAAATGAATCCTAAATGAAGTCCAAATATGTCAGAATGACATTGATAAATTACAAAGGATAGGATGTTAGGATCCTCCTTGAATGATTCAAACCGTCCTTCAACTGTTTGTCAATAAATAAAGTTTAAGTTAATATACTACTTTAACTTTACTACTTACTTTTTCCTTTACAGTTGCTTTTTGAACATTTTAAAAACATTTTATTTTAACCAAAAAGCCACAATGGACCCCTTAGATCCATCAGAAGTTGTTCACCAACAGTTACAAACGCTGGACTCCAATCCATCTCCACTTCTGATGAAACAGTGCCCCCTGCAGCCTGAAGTCATCACTTCACTAGAGGCTGTGTTAGTGCTGAACTTCCTCCTCGGGAAAATGAGAAGCTGTGAGAAAAAGGCTTGACTGACTGACTGACTGACTGACTGACTGACTGACTGACTGATCTTCACTCTGTCCATTTTGAAGTATTTCTTAGGCTAAAGAAAAATAAAATAATAGTAATTTTAAAAGTAATGGTTTCTAACTAAACATTGATTTAATTAATTTTAGTTAAGTGTATGGCTAAGGTGAGCCTAGAAACTTCTTCTTTCCTTTCGGCTTTTCCCTTCAGTTTCCTCCATCTAAGCCTGTCTTCAGCATCCTCCACTCTAACACCAGCCACCTTCATGTCTTCATCATTAGGCCTCATTTACTCTTCACTTCCTCCAGAATACACAGATTACAAATACTAGGCAAAACTTTGGTAAAAGTCTGATTTTTTTCTGATTGGTGAGTTTGTTTTATGACTTTAAAATACATTTTATCTTATGCTGTATAACAATGGTTGGTAGCTACTCAGAGGGGCGTGGCTAAAATATATAGATTTGTGTACTCTACATGTACCTTTCCCACTGGATCATTAACTAATCATGTTTCATGTTTATGCTCCAGTTAGCAGAAATATTAAATAAAAAAGGATGAAGGCTCACCAAAGTAAACCTAAAGTATAACAGGAGAAAATGTCGTTTTTATCTCGTGTTGTTTAGGAATGCATTTGCTTCACTTGTATGTTCCTGTTTGGGACAGGAAGTATTTTATTTTGAAAGAAAGTCATATGAGCTTCTGTCAAAAGTAAAAAACGACTTTACACTTTGTGAAAATTCCAGTTTATCCTAATGTTTATGTATTTATTCACACCCAAAAATAAATATAATTCATATTTATTATAAAAAAAACACCAACAATGTAATGATGAAAGGTAGTATCAAATTTTCCTAAAGGGTCAAATAAAAGGCTTCGCAGCTCCTATTAGGTTTTGATCAGTACCAAACAGGCCCAAATGGCTCTTTTAGTGGCAGAGGTTCCAGACTTCTGTTCTAGTCCTTTCTTTTTGTCTAAAATAAAGGAAAACTCCAGCTCCATGGGGACCAACATGAATTTTCCACAATATGCACCAAAAAAGTTTATAAAATTTCTAAGTTTCTAAAAATTGCCGACCTTAAATCCAGCTGGATCCAACTTCTCCCAAAAAATGTTTTATTATTTTTCACAAACGTAAAAGAGAAAAGTTCTGAGAAAAAGAAATACAGAATATAAGGAAACATATCAAATAGACAGCAGAGAGAAATTCTTATTTTTGGGCTGCCTGGTGCGACTTTAGCCTGGATTTTTTTTTTGTATTTTCATTCAACATCATGTTGATTAGTCTGCTGACAAATTTTATTCGTGCAGTTTTTATAAAACTAGACCTAAAACTTTCATTCTATGTTGTTAAACATTTTTGGGGTTTCCACAGCAAAATGAATCAAATTTTTCCAGATGGAATTTTCTGTTTTTACGGGATTTTATGTGTAGTGTGTGAATACAACATGGAAAAATGACTAAATTAAGGCAGTGCCACATAGGAGAGGTTGTGCTGATTAAAATTATACCAAATAAGCAGCAGGTAGTCTTTTAAATTGAAAATACAGAAAAATTCAAATTTAGACAAAAACTGAGTTTAAGACCGAAAGGGTTAAAAATAAACATTTTAAATGTACAATTTTGTGTGTGATTTTATACCATGATTATTTGCAGACAATTAGTTGCTGGCAAATACTGTAACGAAAATTTTAAAAAGGTGATTAATGAAGATTAATTGTTTTCCAAATTTGCAATTAATTAGTTAATAATTTTTTAATTGATTGCCGGTCCTGGTTTAAAGCAATCGACTCGTCGGACAAATGGAAAAATGAGACACATAATTTTCAAAAAGGATAATACGGTCTTCATTGTTTGGTATATACGTTATAATCACAGATCCACAGCATCTTTTGGAGCGCAGAATTCAACCAGTCAACATTATGTGATGAGTTGGAAATGAGCAGGTGTTGGTGAAACACGGGGAAGAACATTCAAACCACACATCCAAGTGAGAATGGTGCAAAGAAAATACAAAAGTCTTGAAATAACCGAAAGAAAAATGAGAAATCAAGTGAAAGAAATAAATCTTTGTAATCCTTCCTCAGACATCATGTGGGAACGGGTTGAAGTAGAAGCCCCATCCTCTGGAGCCGTGACCCTCTGAACGCTCACATCTCTGCTGAATGAAGAAACCCGTTTATCTGCCTTTGAAGGGAGAAAGAGACTTCAGCTGGGAGACGTGTCGGAGCAGCAGGAGGCCATGTCTCCTCTCTGCCTCAGAGAGGCTTGATCTGCAGCCCGTGTCTCACTGCAACGAGCCGTTTCATTGGCTTTAATAAAGCGCAGCGCATTAACAAGCAGAACTAATCTCCTGCCCTTTGACCTCTGACCTGTCCGTCATCTGTTGCTGTGTAAGAAGGAACACAAACATTTCAGGAAAGGGTTTGTTCACCACACGGAGACAGCTCTGCATCCAAGCATGTGAGTCAGAAGCTAACATCTATGCATCTCCACGGCCTGTTGCTATGGAGACACAAGGATGCTAGAATCTGGATTCCAGCTCTGATATTTTTACCATTTTTGTTGAACAGCTGATGTTAGGTTAGGGGCTGTAAGCTAGCTGGAGAGAGGGTAAACAGGGGGATGATGGGAAATCAGCACAGGCAGTCCCACCCAAAACTCAGAAGTGAATTTATGATGAACTCCTTCAGAAACTTTGTCCTAGAAAATGAGTTACTTGATTTTGGCTAAAAAACTTATCATTTTTAAAAAACCACTGGGAACCTTTTAGCAATAAATTAAAAGTTGATTAGAGTAGGACTTGATGTTGTTTTTGCGACCTTTTTGTGTTTGTAGCCTACACAGAAGTGAAAAACGTTTTCAGATTCTGTGGGGTCTGCAGAGATCATCATCCCTCTGTGTTTGTTGGAAGTAAACGCATTGGTAAGTAGAACTTATCAAGCAAAAAACCCCACTATATCATTAACTAGGAGTTTAACCATTAATTGATTTCTGCAACCAGAGATTGATCTGAGGCGAGTTGTTAACTGAATCAAATAGAATCGACCTCTCCCAGGGGTCTGCAACCTTCATCTAAAGAGCCAATCCAGTCGATTTCTCAACAACCACGACTCGGCATGAGCCACAAACTTTAATAAAAATAAGACTCCTTTGTGTTTTTTTATTTTTACTATTATGATAAATAGCAATTAATTGTTCAAAATAGCCTAAAAAAATGAAAAAAAGCCAAAATTAGCCAAACCAGCTAGCATGTAGCTGAAATAGTAGCTAAACTCCAAATTAGCCAAAAAAATCTTAGTAAATTTAAAAATAAAATCTAGCAGAATGCCAATTTTTAAAACTGTAACTGTTTAACATAATTCTGAATAATAAAAAGGCAGGAATATTATTCCAGAATAAATCATCTTAAACCTTAAATAACTTTCAATATTTTATTTTCCATTAAAACATTTTTGTTAAAATTATACAAGTTAGAAATAAGTGTAAGATAACATCGGGTCATTAATGACAATCAAATAATGATCTGGAGGGCCGGATAAAATTACCCTGAGGGCCGGATCCGGCCCCCGGGCCTTGACTTTGACACATGTGATGTAAATGATCATATTTTAACTTTGAAACACTAAAAAACAAATGATAAAATATGAGTCATTTTTGCAGACTGTTTTCCTACCAGGAAGTGAAACGACTCGATCTCTGATGCTCCGCCTTTTGCTCCCCGAGGGGGCCGCCCACTTCATGACATCACCCGAGAGTGTGTCACCCACATAAACATGAGGGAAATTGTATTTATTTATTTAATATTGATGTTGGCCCACATACAGCTCAGCTCGGGCGTTTATCCCCAAAATTTGCTAGCTTTTTACTGAGAAAGTGCTTGTCTTAGATTGGGGGCGGAACAAACTCTTCCTGAAAGGGGCGGTTCTCACCTTGTGACTTCAGCCTGTGAGGGCCCGTTCGTTTACGTGGGTATGGGAGGGCCTGGTATTAAGAGTTTTTAGAGGATTACTCAGAAATGAATGAAGAGATCAAAATAGCGTTTTAGGGTTCTTTATAGTGAAAAATGAACAGTATAATGTACTTAAATGATCAAAAAGTAGACTTTTTTGATATAGGTCAAATGAGTAAAGGAAAAAAAGTTTACCAGGTAACCTCTAGGTGAATGGTTACACAACCAAATTACATTTTTTTCACTCCGATCTGTAACAATGCAGAAATAAACATTCATACTGGGGTCAAGAGTTGTATTTTAATTTATAAACACATAATCTATAACATGCTGGAACTTTTCAACCGTCAACACGATAATTCCAGGAAAAGTTACAGTAAATCAAAGAACAGAAACACAAACTCCGGTGTTAAAGGGTTCAAGTCTTCCTCTCAGCTGTGGAGCTGTCTGTCAGACTTGTTTGTCTTTTTATTTAGGGAAAGCTCCCTGAAAGTGGAGACAACTTTTCTGACTTTTGGTGAAATCCTGAAAGTTTGATGAGATCCCGCCTAGCCGCTGACAGCTGGCAGGTGGGCGTAACCTGAAGGCAAAGCGCCCTGTAGGGGTTTGATCTGCAGCCTGTGTCCGTTCTCTGGCTGCAATGAGCCGTTTCATTAGGTTTAATAAAGCGGAGCGTGCCAACAACCGTCTTTGGAGAGGCGCGGCGAGCGCTCCCCCCGCCAATGAAAGGAGGCCTGAGACACTGGAGTCCATAAGGAGCCCATTCTGCTCTGTGTGTGTCCCACAGCCATCTTTGAGGCCTCGCCGCGCCACGCCGAGGCCTCCTTTAAGGCCCGGCCCAGACCGCCGCAGCTCTGGCACACAGCCTCTGGGACACGCTGCTAAATCCTATTACAAAAAGTCCAGAGGGGGGCACTTACTGTCACTCATCATGAAGCTTCCTCTGCAGGCGAGCGCTACACTCTGAGTAACCCTGGAAAACAAGATGAACATCTTCCAGAGGGCGGTACGGGAGAGGAGATGGAAGCAGAAGTTAACCAAATCCCTTCGTTTGTGTTCTTTTTTGGTTTATTTTTCAGGGTAATTCCACTGAAATATTTAGTGGCAGACAGAAAAAAAAGAAAAACTTTTGTTCAAATCAGTGGATGTAGAACAGGGGTCTCAAACTGGTAGCCCGCGGGCCATTTGTGGCCCTAAGACGATATTTGGCGGCGTTAATATGATTTTCTGTTGGTGCAGTGTTTGGTATAAATGGCAATTTTTCAGTGGTGAACTGATGAACTAACCAATCACGGTAAGGTATAATGCTCTTGGAGGCGTGATAATGACCAGGCTTGAAGCAGGGAAACTTTCACGGTTTCTGAGTTCCTTACCTTTTTTTTTTTTTTTTTTTTTTAGAAAATGACTATTCACACATAATTTTCTCAACAGTACTCTATGAGGATCAAAAATATGTTTTTACGTGCATCGTCTATGTCTACTGAACAAGTTTATTGAACATTTGTTCATCTCTATGTACTATTACAGTTTTTCTCAGTGGCTTTGGTGCGTTTCTCAGATCAGAACTGAAATTCTCATAACTATTACTTCAACCTCCACAACACTTAGTCATTTGTGCACATCATAGTAGCAATTCCTCCTCTCTGTGAACAAACTGCAAATGATTTTGGACATGAATCAGGTGCTTTCATACATTTCTCTGCTGTTTTTTGACATTTCCATTTGCTTATGTCATGTCAGTCAGAATTAATTATACCTATGGATGCTGAATAGTCGTTCTCAATAAAACCAATTGTCTTACTTTCATTGCTTGAGTCATTACACACAAAATTGTTGAACTAGTTATCAAATGTCAAATATTAGCCATCTGTCAAGCAAATTCTGTACCTGGAGGTGAAAGGTTTATGACCGGCATCCACATGAGCAAATGGCCCTACTAGCAGCCATGATGCAGCATGTGACGACATCACAGCAGAGTCCTGCAGAGGATGGATTCGCCACTCCAGGAGACACTTTCCTCGCTGCATTGAGAGGGATAACATCCGTTGTGATGTAGATGAAAGTATGTGTCCAGACAGACAGGAACGTCTGGATGTGCCAGGATGATTTACTGTACTGTTACATGTGCTGTATATTGTTCACAGCTCTACCAAAAGGGTGATTTTATTTTTCTACAGTGACTTTACTGCACATTTCAGATGTCTGTACAAGTAGGCCGTAGTGCTGTCTTGAGCATTTTCAGGTGTCACCAAATATTTCTTCAATGGAAAACACTGAAACTATAAACTGTCATAGTGAAAACATGACAAAACCATTTGACTTTCTTGTTCATAAAGATGGTGTCAAGACTTTTCATTTTGATGGCACTGACAGTTTCATTGACATGAATACTTGCTTTTGAGGAATGGATGATCGATTCTGAGCATGTGACGTGCTTTTGCAGGCTATCCACGAGGTTTGCAGTTTGCACTAATTGTTTTGAGAAATGCACTAACTGCTGTACAAATGTTAATAGTGTTCTGAGAAACGCACCAAAGTGAGTTTTGTATTTGCTTTGTGATGTTTCAGCCTTACGCCTAAAACTTTGCATTTACTATTATCGTTGGATCTGGTCGTCAGAAAAGTCCTTAGCAACAGTTGCTAAGTCGTTAACTCCTGTCGTATCCCGGGACACGCAGAAGATATCGCTTAATAGTACATAGACATGAAGAAATGTTTAATAAACTTGTTCAGTAGACATAGATCAGGGGTCTCCAACCTGCAGCTCCATGGTGGCTCCTTAACCAAACATAAAATAAGTCATGGAGACTTCTGACCCAGCCATCAGCAGCTCCCTGCTAATGGCTGCATAACCAAAACTACCTGAAGAAAACAAACAAAGCCTGCAAACTAAGACTACCAAGATCCAACCCCAAACTAAAATAACAAAACCCAGCAGAGTAAGACTGCTGAGGATAAAGAGGGGAAAGAACAAAAAATAAAGTAAAAAGAAAATAGCATTTTTTAAAGTAAGGTTTACCTAATTAGAAATTATTTAATTTAGATGAGTTACATTTATAAATTGAAGCTGAGGAGCACATAGAAGATAAACTATGTAGGTTTTAGTTGACAGTAAAGGGGTCGTTTCTAAGACGAATGTCAGGGCGCACGTAGTGATGCAACCATTCACTCTCCCCGTGATTCAGTTCAATAGCATAAACCAGGAATTTGTGGCTTTCCAACTGCTCAGAATCAATGACTGAAATTTGATGAATCAGGAGCAAAGTGGCTGCAGACTCTAATCCTTTACACTCAACACTATGGGGTCAAATCGGGATCAGCTAAAAGGGAATAAAGAACAAGATTAAATATTTGAAAGCAGCTTTAAGCTAGAAAAAAATGCATTCATTCATCTTCTTGTCCGCTTCTTCCCTTCCGGGGTCACGGGGGTGCCGGAGCCTATCCCGGCTACTGATGGGCGAAGGCGGGGTACACCCTGGACAGGTCGCCAGTCTGTCGCAGGGCCTCAATCACACACACATTCACTCTCACATTCACACCTAGGGGCAATTTAGAGTCACCAATTAACCTATGAAGCATGTTTTTGGACGGTGGGAGGAAGCCGGAGTCCCCGGTGAAAACCCACGCATGCACGGGGAGAACATGCAAACTCCACACAGAAAGGTCCCAGCCGGGAGTCGAACCGGGGCCTTCTCGCTGTGAGGCGAGAGTGCTAACCACTGCACCACCGTGCAGCCCAACCTCGAAAAAAATACTTATAGAAAAGCTGAAGGAAGTATTGAAAATGAAATAAAAATAAATTTGAACATTTGAAAATAAAATATTGAAAACTTGAAAAAAAT
>NC_050530.1:24043531-24050554 GCF_002922805.2 Oryzias melastigma | reverse complement strand
GGTGCCGGAGCCTATCCCGGCTACTGATGGGCGAAGGCAGGGTTCACCCTGGACAGGTCTCCAGTCTGTCTCAGAGCCTCAATCACACACACATCCACTCTCACATTCACACCTAGGGGCAATTTAGAGTCACCAATGAACCTATGAAGCATGTTTTTGGACGGTGGGAGGAAGCCGGAGTCCCCGGTGAAAACCCACGCATGCACGGGGAGAACATGCAAACTCCACACAGAAAGGTCCCAGCCGGGATTCGAACCGGGGCCTTCTCGCTGTGAGGCAAGAGCGCTAACCACTGCGCCACCGTGCAGCCCAACCTCGAAAAAAATACTTATAGAAAAGCTGAAGGAAGTATTGAAAATGAAATAAAAATAAATTTGAACATTTTAAAATAAAATATTGAAAACTTGAAAGAAATATTGAAAATTTGAGAAAAAATAAATAAATTTGATACTCGAATAAAATAAAAAGCTCAAACTGTTACAAATTTTAAAAAGAATGTTTATTTGTACTTTCAACTTTCTTTTTTCATTTCTCATTCTTTGCTTTCAGTTTTCAGTTTTTCAATTCAGAGTTTTCAGGTTTTTGCTGCTGAGCTGATCCCACCTAGTTTAAAGGTGCTTCCAAATTTTCTATTTTTTGAAATCTGGTTTTTCATTCACTTTAAAGAGTAACCAAACCCTAAATCAAATTTTTTTAACTGTTGACCTCTATAAATGGGCTTTAAAAGTGCTATTTGTTGGTCATTGCCACATCTTTGACAATTTAAAATAAACATGTATAACTCTAAAAATAACAGTCTAAAATCGTCTGAGTGTTGCCCCCTACAGGTTGAGTTCAGAATGACACAAATGTCTTTCTACCCCACGAGGGGTATAATGGGGCTTCTCCTCATCAAGTATTCATGCAGTCCTGCAACGCAACACATTTGGTTAGAATAACGTACGGTTTGGTGGAAAAAGCTAAACACAACCAAAATGAGGATATCCAGCAGATGGAAACAATCATCTACGTGTAAATAAAGACACTGAAGACACAAGAAAAAGTTCAAAACTCTGTTGAATGCGTCAAAAAGTTTCAAACTATCTTAAACAGAATTTTGAACAGACAAAAAGTCTGCAATTTGATTAATAAATAAAGTGGGTATTCATGAGTCCACTAATGCTTTGTTTAAAAAAATCTAACACATGAAAATTTGTGGATATTGTTCATTTAAGAATGTTGGAAGTTTCTTTTGGTGCCTTTCGAAACAGTTTGTCCTTGAGAGTGCAGTCATTCTTTAAGAGAAAAGATGAACATTATAATTTAAGAAGTAATTTTATGTTTGAAACCTGCAAGGCAAGAACACATGTAAAATGGAGATGTCCTTCTGTTTTTGGTTCAAAACTTTGGAATTCTTTAAAAAAAGACCTCAAACTTTTGTTAGAGAAATATAGTGATTTGATTGGATAAAATTGGACCAGTCAGCTGGCTGTTTGGTGACACATACGTCACACTGAAACGTATGAACACAAAGTCCAAAATAAGTAGAAAGCAAAGAAACTTTTGTGGCAAACACAAAAATGTATTTTGAAAGTAAAGAAAAAGTTTTAAAAAGTAAACATTTCATATTTTTTAGTTGCAAAAAGCTTAATTTTTAAAACTGAACATTTTGTTTGCAATGTGGCGGCACAAATATCACTTTCTGATTAGAGGCGCTTCAAACCATGGAAGTAACTACACTAACTCTGAGAGAAAGAATATAGATCTCTGTATACTCGCTGATAAACTGTGTATTAACTGGAATAATATGTTTACTCACATCTGTGGTAGTAGGTTGTTCTATCTTACAAACTCTGCAAGAAGAAACTGCATTGTTATTTTTTGTTCATGACATTGTTAAAATCTTAATCAAATTTCTCAAAACAAAAACACAGAAATTCCAACCGCTTCAAACTTGATCACAAAGAAGACGTTAATAATTGCGGTTTGTGCCCGATTGGACTGAGATGGACATTTGATAGAGGTGTGAAATTAAAAAGCCTGGAAGAGATTTACACCGTTTTGATTTTGCACATTAAGCTTTTTTTTAGGTAGTGGACGAATAAACAGTAAGAGCTCAGAAGAAGACGGCTCCCCTTCCTGATGCTACCTGCTCGTCTGCCGCTGGTCTGGTGTGTTCTTGAACGCATCACTTGCTGCTGGTGTGAAAGCAGCATCAAAGGTACTCTGTGACACATTGGATCATCCTACTGGAGCAAATGTAGTGGTAGTGTGAGGTCGGCAGAGATCTTAAAGAAAACATATACAGTTCTTAGCCGACATTTGTACATTTAAAATTCATTTAGAGCTAATTACGTGACCCTTCTTTAAAATATATTTTACATTTTTGATGGTTACAAAAAATAAAATTTAAATCCATGTGAAAATTCGGTTCACCTTTAGTCTGGTTGTTCTTTGGTTCCTCCAAATGATTTTCTGTGGAACACAAGGCTCTAAAAATGCATCAAAATGTTTTAGTACGACGGTCAAACTATGAGGACGAACCGCTTGATGGATTCTTGGAGCATTGTGGGTATTATGGAGCCTCACAGCGTGATGAGTTAGTTCAAGGGTTGTGCTAGTTAAAATTAAATGTTTGAAAATACTTTAAAAAATTACTGTAAAGGAAAAAGTAAAAAAGAAAAAAAGTAAATTATCTTAAAATGTATTATTTCACAAACAGTTGAAGGACGGCATGAATGATTCGAGGATCCTAACAGCACCTGGAATTCTCCATCAATCCTTCATAGTCTATCGTTGTCATGCTGACATTTTCATTTTTAGCTTCACTTATCATAGAAAATCAATTTATTATAAATGAACACAACCAGAATTAAAACTATGTAAAGTTATAATCCACTGGATTATAAATCAGATTTTCTACTTTTGAACAAACTGAAGGATTTAAAGTTGTTTTTTGGTAGAGGTCACTTCACTAGCTAAGATTTAGTTTTTGTTGGTTATATTTATGAATTTGTGGCTCAAACGCACCAAACATTCAAATAAACAGTTTTTTTATATCATTGATGACTTCTACTGCATTTGCTGGATCGACATGAGCCTATGACGTAGGATGTCTTTTATTTTGAAAGGAAGTCATGCAAACGTCTGTCAAAAGTTCTAAACTATTTCATTTTTTTTAAAAGCTATTTTCTCTTCATGTTTATGTTTTATTTATGCCAAAAAAAACACAATAATTGATTTAAATGTATCATATCAGTAGCATAAACATAAATCAGTATTTTATTTTTCTAAAGGCTGAGTGAAGACTGTGGGTTTTGGTTGGAGAGAATTCGACCTGAATGACTCCAAAAGTGTTGAAGGTTGCAGACCCCTGAGTTAGTTTAATTTATTACTTTAATTTTCACTTTACAGTTGATCTTTAAAGTTAAAAACTTTTATTTTTCTTCCACCAAAGAGCCAAAACGGAGGGATCAAAGAGTCGCATGTGGCTCCACAGCGGCAGGTTGGAGACTGATGGTCAAGTCCATTGCTGTCATAAAAGAAGAAAAAGTTAGAATGAGGACCAAACTTTAGAAACATTGCGTTTAGAGGAAGTTGTTCTGGTGTGAGTTCAGGAGGAAAGAGGAGCTTGAAAAGACAAAGAGGTTAAAGGTCAACTCAAACACGGGTCGCTCCATCAAGCTTTGTGTAAAACTTTGTTGGAAGCATCGATTTCAGAAAATCTGTCTCCTCATTTAAAGGTCAGATCTTTCCAACAGAAGCGCAGCCGCGTGCGCTAGCGCGTGCACGTGGCTCCTCCCCCCGGACCCGTCCAAAGCGTGCACTCAGACGCGTCTAATCCTCTTTTGATGGACCTCCCGCCGCTCTGTTCATTAAGCAGCACACGACCTCCTCCACGCCCCCGGAGCACGCCACGCGCGTGCGCGTGTCACTCTGCTACATAAATGTCCCCCTGAAGCGCGGGGCTGGAGAGTCCCCTGCGCCTCGGAGGAGCCATGCCGGCGCGTAAAACCATTGTGGTCCCATTGGAGTCTCAGAAGGGGCTGTGCCCCGCGGACGTGCACGCGCTGCTGCAGCGGAGTCAGACCTCGGCGAGCAGCGGCCCGGACAGCGACTGCAGCGACGGTCCGTGCGTGGTGGAGCTGCGCGTGTGCCCCTCCGGCGGCGCGCTGCGGCTCCTGCCGCCGGACCAGTGCGCCCTGGAGCGCGCGCAGCGGCGGCGGCGGCTGGCCGCGAACGCGCGCGAAAGGCGGCGGATGCTGGGCCTGAACGTGGCGTTCGACCGGCTGCGGAGCGTCATCCCCAACCTGCAGAGGAAGCTGTCCAAGGCGGAGACGCTGCAGATGGCGCAGATCTACATCAGCACGCTCAGCGAGCTGCTGCACGACGGAGCGCGCGCGCCCCAGGAGCACGCGGGGGACAGCGCGTGCCAAAGTGACACTTGAAGACTCTCATCATCAAGAGGACTTTTTAATTTTTCTGTGAAATGAGGGATGCGCGTGCGCTGAAACAAACAAGGGGGCGGGGCTACTAAAAGTATGAAGCTTTATTCTTTGAAGACTGTACAGGTGAGACACACGCCCTGAAATCAGTACAAAGGTGCAGCTATCCTCCGTGCATAACAAGCACGCGCTTAGAAAATGAAAAATAGATTCACAAAAGTAGAGTTAAGACTCGATTGACCCCCCCGCAGTGTATTTACAGCATATATGTACAAATGCTGCTTCCTGTGAGAGTAAAACTGTTGTCAAACTAAAACATTTTTTTGTGTGTTTTCTTCCCGCTGAGCTCTGGAAAAAATATTTACTCATGAAGGTAAAAATTTCAGGCAGAAATGACACAAATCTAAAATCATGGCTTTCTCCTGTGTCTGGGGGGGGGGCACTTTTTCATTCATAAAAGGTCTTTCTCAGCAGTATTGTGAGATGCCTCAGAGGTATGATGGGAAATGTAGTCTAACAGTTGCAGTTAAAGCCTTCAGTCAGATCTGAATAAAATCTCAACACTAAAAAAAACTCAAACACTGGAATTCACTGAAAGAGGAGAGGATGGAGGAGTGGGGGTGAAGCAACATTAAAGCACAGCAGCTGGTGGGGGGGCCTCAGCAATGCTCCAGATAGTCGATGATCCTGGAGATGGACTTCTGTCCTGCTGTGCCGACGTCACACTGCGGACACACAATCAGAAGGATCGCAGCCAGGGGGGTCAAACTCGATCGCACACGGGGCACAATCCAAAACACACCTTAGATCGCGGGCCGAACAGGATGAACATTTATTGAACAGTCTAAAAATACATTTTAAAACTTTAGAATCGCAACGTTTTAACCTACCGGTAATTATGAACTAGATATACAGCATTACCTGTGATAATGCTAGTGTGAATACTGTAAGCTGAATTTGACCACTGAAGATGCTAGTGCTGATAGATGAAGATGCTGAAAATGATAGCTAAAAACGCTGAAGCTGATAGCCAGCTAAAATATCAGCTAAAATCCAAATTAGCTTAAAAAACAAACAAAAAAACCTTAAATTAGCCAAACCAGCTAGCATGTAGCTGAAATATTAGCTACACTTCAGAATAGCTTAAAAAAATCTTAGTAAATGCCAAAATAGTCCAAAAAGCTGCAGAATGACAATTTTTAAAACTTTACAACCGTAACTTAACATAATTATGAATAATAAAAAGACAAATATTATTCCAGAATAAATCAACTTAAACCTTAAATAGTTTTTATATTTTACTCTCCATAAAAATATATTTTGTCAAAATTATAGTTAGAAATAAGTGCAAGATAACATTGGGCCATCAACAAAGTAAAGTGATCTGGAGGGCCGGACCCGGCCCCCGGGCCTAGACTTTGACACACGTGACCTAAGCGGTCAGGACACAGGTTCTGGAGAGTATCTGATCAGATGAAGGCGATACTCACAGTGAGGTTCATGAAGTTGAGGAACTTCTTCAGCATCTCCGTCATGATGGAGAAGTCTCCTCTGGGCAGGTTTTCTCTCACAGTAGTCACATTCATCTGCATCACACAAGACAGAAGCTCTGGAATCATTCTGGGGGAACTTCTGGGCTGCCATGTGCACTAATATATGTGCACTAACAACATTATTTTAGGTTTCTTGTGGCATCTGATTTAAAGGTTTCTCTGCACAGAAGCTCACAGCCTTCTAGAAAAGTCCTAAAGAGGAAACAAGTTTTTGATCCTTTGCTAATTTTGTGGGTTTGCCCTTTTAAGCAGAAAATTACCATCTATTGCTTAACGATTAAGTCATGACAGAAAATCACAAAAAAAAAATCCAGAAATTGACTTAAAGAATGTAAATAATTTGTTTTCATTTCATTCAGGGAAATACATATTTGAACCTTCTTACCAGAAGTACTTTAGTACTTTGTGGCAAAACTCCCATTATCAAGATAGGTCAGAAGAAGAAAGATTAACACTTGTTTTTGTCCAGATAATGAAGCAAAAGTTTATTTTATAAAATAAAGTCTTAATAGTTCAATTCCTCCGCTGTGTTTCGTTTCTTCCTTCTTAGATTCTCTTTTTCTTTTCTGCTTCATCCCAGTCTTTAAAATGATCAAATTCAACAAAAACGGGTTAAAGGAAACCATAACATCACACTAATGTTTTTCTACTGTCATGCTGTTGTGGTAAACTGTGGAATAATGTCATAATCATTTGAATTATGGTATTAATAAGAAGTTTGTGCTCAATATTTTTGGATTGCTCAGAAAAGTCTTCCCACTGTTTTGATGTGGTAAATTACAAAACTCTGGACCTGAGGATTCTTATTTTTTATTTTATTTGTACAAGATTGAAAAAAAAAGGACATATTTAGTTCTATTTTCATCTTTTACTGCATCACAATGTCACAAACTTAAATAAAATACCTAAAAGTGAGGCTTTTAACAGCAATTATTAGGTTAAAAACCATTGCGATTAAAATCGACTACCGTATTTTTCGGACTATAAGTCGCACCGGAGTATAAGTCGCAGGGGCCAAAAAATGCATAATGAAGAAGAAAAAACCA
>NC_050530.1:23952081-24043493 GCF_002922805.2 Oryzias melastigma | reverse complement strand
CTTTAAATTTTAATTTTAATTAAAATTTTAATTTTCATCTTTTAGTGTGTCACCATGTTATAAACTTAAAGAAAATACCTCAAAATGAAACTTTTAACAGTAATATTTAAGTGAAAAATATTGCAATTAAAATTGATTAATTAATTACAGGTCACAATTAATTAATTGCGCAAAAAATGAATCGCATGACAGCACTAGTTGATGGCTTCTTTCCAAATTATTTCTCTATCTTTCAGATCCGTTGGCTGTTTCATCTTTCTCCGTAGGTTTTCTATAGGATTGAGGTCCATGAAAATAAATGAATACAAATTCTTTAAAGTGGATTTCTGGATTTTCTTTTAGATTTTTTTTGTCTCTAAACGTTTGAACCTACTATTTAGATGACACACTGTCAATTTATTTTAAAGGGGGAAAAAAAACAAAAAAATGAACAACGTAAAGGATGAAATACACATTTCCCCCAGAGTAAAAGCTGAGTCCATTGTTCTAAATATGGAGTCGTGCAGTGAAACCTGACACTCACCGGGCTCCCCTGGCAGAGGCAGCCCAGCAGCAGTGCGGTGTAGGAGGCCACGATACTGTCCTCCATGTGCTTTCCTGCATGTTGAAGAGCTGAGAAGACAAACCTGCGTTAGAACCTCCAGAATCATCAAGACCGCCCACACACAAACTACAGTCATCTACCTTTATTCAGGTCCAGTGGCTCGTCCTCGTCCTCCTTCTTTTTAATACTGTCCTCCTGTCTGTTGGAGTCTGAATCGTTGGCGACCCACTGGATCTCCCCGCCCGTCTCCTGCCACTCGCCACTCTGGTCCAGGGCGGGCTTTGGAGCCTCTTTGATGAGGTCGTCGGTCTGCGCCTCCGCCAGAATGGCCGCCTGCTCTCGCTGGATGAAGAGCTGGAGGGAGTTTTGGTCATCGTCAACAGAGGCTGACTCAGCTGAAGCTCCGCCTGACTGTCACCCCGCCCCCGGCGACTCTTACCTGCACCAGAGCAGCGATGGCGCTCAGAGGGCCGGGGCTGGCGATGTGCTGGGGCTGTGGGGCGAGCAGCACGGTGGAGTCGCAGGGACCCTGACCCCCCTCCATCTCCATCTCCATCAGGCAGTACCGGTTCCTGGCGCTGTACTCCACCAAGTTGATGAGCAGACCCAGACCCTGAGGACACACAGATGCTCTGAATGCTGCTGCAGACAGAAGTTCTGCTTCTCAGGAAGAACGGAACGTGTCCACACAAAAAAACTAACCAATAAACACAAGATAAATACATAAAAACTAAAGAACAACAATGACATTAGAAACTGGTCAACAGATTTAAACAGAAGCTCCGCGCTAACCAGTCAGCTCCATTTTTCTATGGACCTATAACCAACTGGGGTCCAAAAACGACAGGGTTCGGTCCAGCTTAATGGGTCCAATTTATAATGGAAACTCTCAAAATACCAGACTAGACCGTACCGGACTGCTCAGTGGAAATGAGGCATAAGAGAACCGGGAGCTCTATGTAATATTTTGACTCGGACCACTCTAAATCTGGGCTTAAGTTTGTATCTACAAACAGCTCTATCTCAGTTTGTAACATCCAGAGGTTGTGGGAAAAAAAACACAGGAGTTCAGCAGAGAGAAAAAGTCAAAATAGCAGCACAAAAAAATAAAAATAAAAAAAAATCATGAATATGCAGATTCCAGGGCTGACCATCAACCATTAAAGTCCGGTTAGAGGCTACCGTCTCAAAATAAACATAAATAAAACAGGAGCTACACAACCTGAATGTCCAAGTCACCAAAAGAAGGTACAGCACAAGCAAACCAAGCGTATGCTTCAGTCCTGTGAGATATACTGATGACCTCATCATTGAAGGACACCCCACAATCCCAAAAAAACGACTCCACCCTTTGACTGTTACATGTTGCAGATACTCTGACCATTGACGTGAATAACAATGGACAGCGCAAAGCCTTCTCCTTCTGTGTTTCAAATAGGAAGTACCAGCAGGCTGCAAGCAGGCCAAAGTCCCATTGACTTCCATAAATAAATGCAGTTATTCCTCAGTAATTTGATTTGTCAGAATAACCATTCCTGCTCTGATGACTCCTTCTTAACACATTCTTTCTAATCCTATTTATTAAAGTTATAAACTGACCAATCAGATGCCTCGGTAAAAGCATGTGGCTCCCGCTTGAACGTGGGCTTTGTGGGCTTCGAACAAGCCAGAACAAGCTCACTCCTGATTGGTTGACAGTACCTCCTCTAGAAACATGACTCAGACCGACTCGGACTAATCACGTCGACGGGTTGCAATCGCGGTAGACATACCAGGAAGTGACGGCGAAGGCTCTGGCCTGATTTCGTGAGGGTGGAAGGTAATGCATTTCCTATGGGGGACCTCAAGGCTTGATTTGTCCAGGTATATTTAGACGGTCTATGACTCTGACCCATAACACCTGAGAGGAAAGTCACCGTGAAGCTGCACTTCAGGATCTTTCTCTTTGGATTGTGGTTGTCTCCAGTCAATCTTTAGAACATAAACTCCCGTGTTCGACTAACAACTGGGAGCTTCAGCCTCCTTTTTCCTCACAAAGCCAGAGCCGAACAGGTAAAGCATGTGAGACAATTCCTGATGAAAACACTGATCGTTCTCTCCAACTGCAGCTTTAATGTGCATTTCCATTGAACGCAATTCACGCCACAAATATCGCCCCTCTTTCGTTGCGTGCCGCGCCCGCTCCTTAAGACATAAGTACAATATTTACAAATGTCATGGAGGATGTAGATCCTCAACAACATAAAGCAAAGCCTACCCAGGGGTGTGCTCTAAAACACACTACGTGTGAGAGCTTACCAGCACTCTGATGTCGAACCTCTGCTCCTGAGGGAGATACTGGGGCACTTTGAGGACACAGTTCAACGCCGTGGAGATCAGGTCCGGCTGCTCTCCAGTCTTGGTGCTGCCCCACTCTGTGCAAAAACACCCATCAGAACCCATTTAGGAGCCGTCAGCTGGCAGAACGGGGCCGCTGCACAGACTTACCGTTGTCATGCGTTAGGTTGAGCAGGACTCCGATGATGGCCCTCATGCAGTCCTCCACCGCCTTCCCTATCGCCGCTCCGTCTGAGTTCAGCTCCCTGCTGTAGCGCTGGATCATGTGCTCGCACCGGCGCAGCGCCCTGACACACAACAGCCGTCATAACTGTCTGCTCAGCAGGTTCCACCAAGAACCAGCCACAAAGTCACAAAGCGTGAAGACTAGTATGTGGCTTTTCCAAAATGTCCAAAACAGCAGCATTGATCGTCGCCAAGGTAAGTCAAGCTAACATTAGTGCAAACAGAGAGCAGAAAAAAGCTGTAAAAAGATGATCCTCTTAAACGGTGGAGTAAAAATGAGGGGTGTTTCCCCATGCTGTCAATGCGAGCTAAATGTTTTCTGTGCATCCCTGCAACCTCTACCACATCAGAGGGAAATTTCTGCTGAAGGAACACCTGCTCTCAAAAGAGATCAAGTATTTCTGCAGACATGTAGAAATGTTAACCATCCTGCATCGAGCAAGAACATCGTACAGTTTGAAATTCTATAGAGTCAGAGGGTAGGGAAGTTGAATAAATGTGAGCGTTCAGCACCACAAAATGCACTTTTGTTATTTTTGAGTCAGTGAGACCAAAACTTTATCTTTAGTGAAAAATAGTTCCTTTGTTTCAGATGTCAACCTCATTTGATTTTAGTCTTGTTTTAATACTAGAAACAAATGAAGGACAGAGGCTGTATGATTTATTAAAGGTTTAATAAACCATAATTTTAACGGTCTTTATTTTTAGATAGTTAATTATGTTAAAGGTTATGGTTTTAAAATTTTAGAACTTGGTTTTACCGTTTTCAATAACTTTTTATCCTGTTACGTGATCTAAGGTCTGTTTTGGATTTTGGCCCCTTGTGTGATTGAGTTTGACTCCCCTAGTGTAGGGGAAGAATTCAGATTTGGCCTTAGCTCTGGTGTTGGCGTTCTTTGAACTACAGTTAACTCTTGACGCGATTAGCATAATTCCAACAGATTTTGAAGCAAAGAAAACCAGCTGATATACAACACTTTACAGAAGAGAATCAGCTGATTGGTTGTGTAAATGCTTCACAACTGTAAAGAGTTGTGTATCAGTGCAAAGCTAAGTTCCTCCACTTTGGAATCCACTGGAATTATGTTAATAGCATAAACGGTTGAAAAGTTGCATAGTCTAAAGCTCCGGTGTTAAAGGGTTACTGTGAGCACGTTAAAACTGGTTAAACCGATAATTATTATTTAATATTATTATTAAATTAGGCGGTCAGACAGCTGGAGCGCTTAGAGAGAGTTTGGAAAGAAAAAAAAAGGAAACCAGGATTGGAAAAAGGAGAAAAATTAAAAGTGGGAGGGGTCTGAGCTTAATCAAGTTAAGAGAGCAGACAGCTGAAGGCTCACACTGAGGCCCAACAGGAGCTCTTTGTGAACTCTTCTTCTTCAACATCCATCCTCAAGGAGCATGAAGGTCATCCCACACAAAGAAAAGAGGACGAGGGGAAATAGAGGACGCTAAACCTGTTTAAGGAGGTCGTGTCTCGACTGTGCTGATTGTCAGTCACAGGTTAGAGGTCACGTCTGTGACTGGCGTAACCAGGAAGTGATGCTCAAACCCAGAGATTATGCACACTGTCGGGGATCTGCTCCTGAAACCCAGCAGCTTTTAACATTTCCACTCACTTTGCAGCAGAGACGATGAGCGAGGAGTCCTTGTAGGCTATCAGGTAGCTCTGGTTCTCTGGATTGTGTGCAGTTACCTGTCAGAAAACAAACAAGTCAGTTTCTGCATTCACCCTCCACCATGTAGAGCAGAGATCTACACTTAAGGAGACACTTGGGTCGATTTCTCACTGACCACATCCCAGTAGGAGTCACACATCATTTAGAAAAATAAGACTTAGTATTTATGTTATTGTCCTTTTTATGAGAATTATAAATAAACTTTTTTGGCATAAATAAAATAAACTTTAAGAAAAAATAGTTTTTTTTTTCAAATATGAAACAGTTTGTAATTTGTCACAGGACCTCCTTTCAAAATAAAAGAGTTCCTGTTTCCCATCTTGATGAAGCAAATCTAGTGGTGGATAGTGTAATGTTAGCAATAAAAAAAAAGAGAGAATTAAATGCCTGTGGTTCTTCTTAGCCAGAAATTAATAAATCATTTCAATAAGAAATCATTTAGTTTTTACATTTCCGAGTATTTCTCCTTTTAAATCAATCAAACTGTCTTGGACAGACTCTGTTTGAATGAATGATCTTCTTTCCATCAACAGCTCTGCTGCACATGCACTAAACCCTCATCTGTTCCTAGTGTCTAGTTCAGGTTCTGGAGAAGAGAAGATGGTATCTTCACATTGACTGCAGTCAAATGAGCCGCCGTTCACATTTCTGTGGTCAAATCAGCATCACTGGATTTTTGGTGTGAGTTTCATCCAATACTTACGGTAGCAGGACTGAGAACGCTGGAAAATCTCCACCAGACTCCACGGAGCTTCTTGATGTGACCACGGAAATGTGAACGGCGGCTCATTTGACCGCAGTTGGAAAGGATTGTAAATCAATGAAAGAGCATTTTGATGTTAGCTTTGATTATTTTATCAAGAACTCTGAGAAACCAATGATTGAATGTATTGATCACAGTCAATAAACATTGGAGAATTAGCTAAAAGAGTCTTTGGTGAACTGGAAGGAGAAAGAATCAGGATTTTGGAGGAAGTTCTGTCCATGAAGATCTTCACTTCCTCGTCCAGCTGACATCCGGATCAGAACCATACGGCTGGACATTACCCAGATTGATGGATGTTTTTATGAAGATTTATGATAGGATTAGAGGCGGAGCTCCAAAAGCCACGCCCCCTCAGAGGAGATTTTGGAAACAGAGGCTGCAGATCAACATGAAAAATGGCTTTTTAAGACATTTAGGTTGTGGGATTTTGTTAAAAGCTTCATAAAAACGTAATCATAATTAAAACACTACCAAGAAAGTTTTTCTTAATTAAAAAAATGTGTAATAGCGGACTTTAACCAGAGAGCCATAATGGACCAGATGTGGCAGGTTGCAGAAACAACCAAACTTTTTCTTGTGAGGACCACATAACTGTTTTCTTCTCTGATGTGGAGACAGACTTGGCTTGTAGGCTAACAGAAAAAGTTTAACAATCACTGCCTAAACATAAAGATTTATCATTTTCTAGAAAGCCACACATAGCCAAATTTCAAAAAATGCCTTTTTGCAATCTTTATAGAAAAAAATAATACTAAAACATTTTAAAAACTAGATAGATAGCATTACCTGAGATAATGCTAGTGTGAATGCTGTAAGCTGAATTTGGCCACTGAAGATGCTAAAATTGATCACTGAAAATACAAAAGCTAATAGCTGAAAATGCTGAAGTTGATTGCTAGCTAAAATATTAGCAAAATGCCAAATTATTAAAAAAAAAAGCAGAAAAAAATTCTAAATCAACCAAAACAGCAAGCACACAGCTGAAATATTAGCTAAACGCCAAATTAGCCAAAAAATTGTCTAATTTAGCCAAAACAGCTAGCATAAGGCTAAAATATTAGCTAAACTCCAAATTAGCCTATAAAACTGAAAATAAGCCTCAATTAGCCAAAACAGCTAACAGGTGGCTGAAGTATAAGCTAAATGCCTGATTTGCCTAAAAAAACTGGCAAAATGTGTAATTTAATCAAAATAGTTAGCATAAAGCTAAAATATTAGTGCAGCCTTGTCTAAAATAACTTTCAGACTAAGAATTGTAAAACAATTAATCAAAAGTCATCCATAACTTCGAAAGGTGAGCATTAGTAAACATACATCATTGCTAAAAATAATCTGAAATGGTTAAATAAGTTATTGTTCATTAAAATGTGAAGTTAGCAAGATTCATAAATGCTTATTTTCAAAAGAAAAAAGGAGAAACATTTGTTAACAGTATTTAAACTGTTTAATTTTCTTCTCTGTGAATTCTTGTTTCATTATCAAGTTTGTTTGATTTGCAGTCTCATTGCACATGTATTTTCTTTTTACCTAACATGTTAATGTCAATCTTTTGGTTCTGGATGCTTATTGGATGAAGTGATTGTTCTGTCCAATCAGAAGCGAGAAGGTGTGTGCTTAGTAAGCCTCAGGTCTCACATGCAGGCCGGACAGAAAGATGAGCGAAGGAGCAGGAAGCCGATCCACGCTGACCAGTTTTGCTTCAAACTAAAATAAGTTGATGCTGAGTCTACTTGCTTTGTTTGTGGAAACATGGTTCATGTAAGTACTATATGTCTGAGCTTTTTGTGATGTGTGTAAATCATGCATTTGACATAGAGAATGTACGCCAATTGTGTTTAGCATTAGTGCGCTAGCAATGAAGCTAATTTTGGGAACAAGCTTTCAAATGTTAAGTATGTGAGACTTGGAATGTAAATTTTTTGGGAGACTAAAAGACACTTTTATACAGTGGACCAGAGGAATCCAGTCTCTTTGGACCCTGTTGGTGAACTTTGAAGTACTCCAAAAGAGATTCTGGCTGCTATCCAGAAGAGGTCTGTCATCCGATTTGAGTTCCTGCCTCATATGCGCCCAGCTCTGCTGACCTGCTAACCACGTGTGGAGCCACTGTAACCTGTGACATCTACTGCTCTCCATCTACTAAGTTGAAGGATTCGCGAGTACGTGCACGTGTTTTATTTGATTTGCTTGCTCTGCAAGTGAAAGGGCCATTTTGTTTTAGGCCACAACGATCCGATCTGCGTTTCTGATAGCATGTGGGGGGCCGGGTCAAATATGGAGGTGGGCTGTAGTTTGGGGACCCCTGATGTAGAAGATCACAGAGCGGTTAGGTGTGTGCTCGGCTCTGCTGATGGTGCACTCACGCTGTCTAGCACGCGCAGGCACCTCTCAGCCCCCCACAGCGATGACACCAGCTTCTCCTCCTGGTCCTCCTGGTCCAGGTTTTCCACACATTCTTTCACTGTGGACACAAAGACGTGGACGGTGAGAATGCCTCCTTCTGTGAGCTGACATTTCCTTTTTCTAGCTCACCTTTATCTACAATGTGGTCCAGTCCTCCCAGCAGGCGCAGCTCCTCTTTGAACCAGTCCCCCGCTCGCTTTGAGGTCAACGACAGGAGCGTCTCCATGGCTAGATGACCCGTCTGCGGAGAGTGAGACAACACCTCAGAGACAGCAGAACCAAAAGAGACGAGGGATGCAGGTCAGCTGGACTGCTCAAACGTTGGTACCGTGATGTTCTGCAGGTCCAGGTGCTTGTTGTGCACCGTGTCACACAGCTTCCGGATTTTCTCCTTTATCTTGGCCAGCTCTCTAGCGCTGAACTGGACGCTGGAGTCAGCCCCGCCCCCCTGATCCTGGTCCAGCTCCAGCAGCCGAATCATTAGGTCCAGGCAAGACCGGTCCAGGTCCATGTTGAGCCGATCTCGACTTAGAATGTACATGAGGGCGGCCGTGCACAAGGCCAAGTTCTGCAGAGACGACAGACGGCAACTTACACAGACAGCAGGGAAACACGTCGCCTCCACCACGCACCTGAGTCTGTGTGATGGTTACCGGGTGCTGCGGGGCATCGTTCAGGGTTTTGAAGACCTGAGCCACTTTCCCCCGAGCCCTGAGGTGCATCCTGAAGCTGGGCATGGCACATCGAGAGGCCAGGCTGATCACACTGCGAACACACAACAGAAGTGAGCTGCTGCCCCTCACTCAGCAGGAGACGAGAGCAGCTGGTTCCTCACCTGAGGCAGCGAGTGTTGAGGGGCTGCCCGCTCTTCAGCCCGGTGGCGAGGTACTCAAAGTCATCGGTAAACTCTTGGTTTTCTCCAAACTCCACCACATCATTGAAGTGCTTCACGTGCTGGACCACCGTGTAGAGCTGGAAAACATATGGAGAGGGCGGAGCGTCAGACCAACTGAGAACTGCAGAGTTTGCGTGCTCACTAAACCGGTCCTTAGAAAGCTGGCTGACCGACTGTGGGATGGGGACGCAGCCTGCTGGGTCTCCTGAACATTATGATTTTTTTCTATTTATTTTATTTTCTTTGAGACAATTATAAAAAGATCCTCTAAGCTAAACTCACTGTCACTGTCAATCACATGTGAAGACCACACCTCCTCCACTCAGCCCGCCAACAGGTATTTCTACATTTGTTTCCATGGTAACACATGTTAGCAGTAGTTTATAGTTTAGGTCTTCAGGTTTGCTGGGCGGAGCTCGGTAGTTTCAAAAGACGCCCACATGCTGATTGAAAAGCTCCGTTCTTACCTCCTTGTGTTCTTTGTGGCACTTCAGTGTGGTGACCGTGTCCTGACAGGGGTCCTGGGGCACGTTCACGCACTTGGTGACTTTGGGTGGAGGGGGAGGAGCCTTGAAGACTCCGTCGTCCCTCTGGGAGGTGGACGGTTCCTTGCTGGTCTCTCCGGCCGTGGCGGATGCCTGGAACGAGAGGACAGGGAACTGCATCACTGCGTCTCCGTAGGATGCTTCCATGTGTCTGAGCGTATTCCTACGGTAACTGGATGCGATCGAGAGAAGAACGGTGGCGGGGGCTCCTCCTCGCTCTCCTTGGTCCAGTGTCTGGCGTTGTATACAGCTTTGGTGGGAGACTGAAACAGAGACAGACCCATGTTCTCAGCTCAACAGCAGAACATCTTCACTGGTCCCTCACAGGAAGACGGTAAATAACAGTCCACATGAACGTTTGCAGGGATGGAGGGTGCTCTCTGACCTTCTTTTGTGCGCTAAAGATCCTTCGCAAAGAGTCAGCGTTCTTTTCTGATGGTTTGCTGGGGGGTGGTCTCCTGGGCCCACTGGCCAGAACCCTAAGGCCTTCCTCGGAGAAGTCCAGAACATCTGCAGAAGAATTCAGAAGATAAACAGTCACTAGCTGCATGTACATGTGCAAAATGTCTTTAGTCTGATCTAGGGCTGGGCGATAAAACGATTGTTATCGTTATTGCAATATTACTTTTTTTCAATAGTGAAATGAGTCTATTGCGATAAACTTTCGTTTTAAATAAACACGGGAGAAACCCCCGGAAGAGCCGCCCTTCTTCTACTTCTTACGGAGTGTCTGATTCTAGGAGCCCAGACTGAGAGGGGGGGCACGGAGGCCCTGAATGATGACAAAAGGACACAACAGAAAACATTATTTCAGTAAACCAATAACCTATATATAATCGCAAATACTTTTATTTTTAATGTCAAGGTAACGATGTTTATATATTTTGTTTTGGAAACGTCGTCACCGGACCCCCCTCCCCTTAATTGAAAATGGTTCGGTCCGACTGGATTATTCTTCAGCAGCTGTTTGTGACCGACAGATCCACAGAGTGTGAGGGAGAGAAGACACGCTTTAAAATCAGGAGCTTAAAACCCAATTTAGAGCAGAACCTCCATGAAAAAAGAAAAAGGAGACAGTCTGTCTATTGCAGCGCGTCACGTGTCACGCGGGGCTGAAAGAGGAGAGAAGGAGAGACTGCGCGTGCTCGTAACAGGGGGGCGGGGCTGAAAGAGGAGAGAAGGAGAGACTGCGCGTGCTCGTAACAGCCGCGCGCAGGGGGGCGGGGACTCGATTGTGGCTGTGGAGTTTAGAGTTTGAGGGTTTTGTTAAAATATTAACCAAAAGCTTTTGTAAAGAGCTTCGAATTAGAATAATTTGTTGTTTTATTGTGTATCAATAATGAATTTCTTAGTTACATTTGTGCCGTTTATGCTCATTTCTTAATGAGGTGATCTAATAATAGTAAAATAAACTTGTTTTTAACGACTCCTGACATGACACTAAATGAAGAGATCTTATGTGTTTGATCAATCCTCCAACATGTACACATGTCAGATGACTGAGTGAAATGATGATTAAATCTATTATCAGAACTGTTTATTTTAAGTTTACATTTTATTATCTTCTGCTGCACAGCAGTACCTATAGTTTATGTTCAGAAGAAATTAGAAAATAATATAAAAATAACTGCAATATATTTGCTGCTTTAGAACAATGTTTTTAAGACTTAATTTTAATTTGAAAGGAACTTGTATGTGCTGCAGTCAGATTAAAATAAATCAGAAATTCTGTACAGCCTATTGAAAACATACCACCGTTATGGTTTAACTATTGTGTACATTATGTATATGTACAATATTTATTAGAAATATTTAAATGTTCCTCACAGTTAGTTTCAATACTACAGTTAATACAAAAAATAATGAAAGTTTAATTTGAACTAACTAAGATTTAATGGGGGGGGGGCAAAGTTAAGGTGTAAAAATCTGAAGTCCTAAAGCTCTTTGCAATAAAGATTACTTTGACAAATATAGTTATTTGATTTATATCTTTTTTTAATATCGTTATCGCACAAAATGGAAAAAACGATTTCGCAACATGAAAATTCCCAATTCCCATCGCCCAGCCCTAGTCTGATCAAAGATCGGATTAGATTTGAACTGTGTACATGGGTCCTGAAAAAACTGATCTGATTATATCAAATGTTTACATCAGGGGTGGGCAAACATTAAGACTTGTGGGCCAGAAATTTGACAGATGCGTGGAGTGTTTTTGTAATCCACCTCATAAGAGAAAGATGGAATCTGGATGAAAACTCAGCTTTAATTGGATTAGAAAATAACTTTAGAACAGAACATTTTTAAGTTTGTATTTTAAAATTTGTGGCTTTTGCTCTTATTTTAAAGCCAATTACACTGATGGGTTAACGCCCCTTTAGGAAAAATGTGAACTTTCAGAGATGCTGTGTTCATGTGGTGTTTGAGTAATCAGAAAAATGCCTGTTCGCCTCAAAAAACACGTGTGAACGTCAGAAACACAACGAATCTTCCAACACCACATAAATCAAAACTTTTTGCACCGATAGACATAAGTCAATGTTTTTGTTATGTACCATCTAGGACACACCAGAAAATACAACATCACTAAGAATCATCTATATACCACTTTGGCAGGCCAGACTAAACCATTAAAAGGGCTGCAGTTTGCCCACCAGTGGTTTACATCCACCACGTTTGATTGGAATGAATCAATTTGAATGCTAAGAATACTACTGATCAGAAAGAAATGAGTCTGATCAGGTCAGAGGATTCCGAATGGCATGTGAACACAGCTACTGTTGAACATCCAGGATTTGTGAAAGTATAGGTCTCATTTCTGCTGATACAGGAGCTCCTCACCGGTCAGACCACAGCTGTACTCAGGAACCACACCGTGATTTGAGCTCCTACTGTGATGGAGCTCCAGCATCAGAAGCTCCTGACGCCAAGCAGCAGGATTTATGTTTGACCACGGAACCACACTTTCACAACAAGTTCATCTGCTGATGATGGTGGGGGTGCAGCAATGCACCGCAGGTCATGACAGTTTTTGGCCCTGGAGTCACACACCAAACTAGCAGCAAATGTTCAGTGATGCTCTGCTCAGTGAAGTCCTCTCAGCCTAAAAGTGAGGATGCAGTCTTTTACCCACAACCCACACCTGCCACTGAAAAAGCCTTCAACCTACAGACTGACATGACTAACAAGTGACGTGAGCTCCAATCCAACAGCACCACACACTGATAGACAAAACAGATGTGACAGGGTAAAGACTGATATAGAGCAAGAGTGTCAAAATCGTACAAGGGGCCAAAATCCAAAACACACCTTAGGTCGCGGGCCGAACAGGAAAACATTTATTGAACACTCCAAAACTACATTTTTTAAACTTTAAAACCATAGCTTTAACATAATTATGAACTAGATATATAGCATTACCTGTGATAATGTTGGTGTGAATGCTGTAAGATGAATTTGGCCGATGAAGATGCTAGTGCTGATAGCTGAAATTGATAGCTGAAAACTCTGAAGCTGATAGCCATCTAAAATATTAGCTAAATGTCAAATTAGCCTAAAAAACTGAAAAAAACTAGGTTAGCCAAAACAGCTAGCATCATGTAGCTGAAAAAATATCTAAACTTCAAAACACCATAAAAAAACAGGAAAAGCCAAATTTAGCAAAAACAGTTAGCATGTAAATATTAGCCAAACTCCAAAATAGCCTTTATAAAAGCCTATATTAGCTAAAACAGCTAGCATATAGCTGAAACATTAGCTAAACTCCAATTATTTTTTTTTTAACTTTAAAACTGTAACTTTTTAACATAATTATGAATAATAAAAAGGTAGGAATATTATTCCAGAATAAATCAACTTAAACCTTAAATAACTTTCAATATTTTACTCTCCATAAAATTATATTTTGTCAAAATAAAAAAAACGAAAAATAAGCGCAAGATAACATCGGGCCATTAATACCAATAAAATAAAATGATCTGGAGGGCTGAATAGAATTACCCGAAGGGCCGGATCCGGTCCTCGGGCCTTGACTTTAACACATATCATGTAGAGGAACGAGGTCAGCAGCCTGTGACTCCAGCAGTGGCTCAAGCTCTTTAAGAGTCTTGAACATCAGGCCGGGGCTTTGTTTACTGAGCTGGACCTCCGCACACCACATGTTCCAACTAACCTGGTATCCTGCCGTCCCGCTTCTCTGCGTTCCTCTTGCTCTCCCTCAGAGGGGGTTTCTCCAGGCTCTGCAGCCTCTCAAAGGGGTCTGGGACGTCAGCTGGAGCTTCATCCAGAGGACCCAACGGCAGATCCGCAGACATGTCGCCTCTTTTGGCCCTCCGTCTCACTGTGGAGTTGTATGTGTCGTCGTCTTCGGCGCCGTCGCTGTCGCTCATGTCATCGAAACCGAAGTATTTGATTTTGTAAGTAGAGCTGCCGTCCGTACTGTTAGAACTGTTCTCCTCTTGGTCAAAACCAAACAGGTCCGGTTTACTCTCCTTCTTGGACTTGGTCTGCCTGAACATGCACGTGAGACAGGGACAGGAGGACGGTTAGCGTGAACTGAATGAATGACTCCCTGATCAGAGGTTCAGGTTATTGGAGAATGTTCCAGCTCCCTTAAGTTTACCTCAATGATTGACATATTTTAGTACTAATGAAGATGATCACATGATCGGAAATCAGGTCTGATCGCGTTGTTTCAGATTCAAATGGAATTGGATGTTGTATCCCGATCAGCACTTTATATTTCAAGCTCATTATTACAGATAAATACTAGAAGTCTGCATATTATGAACAGATCAGGTAGCGAAGTTTGAGCAGGAGGCGCACAAAAACAGTTCAGTAAAGTTAGTGAGATATCACAGATTGGGACTTCTAGGCTTAAGAAATCTTTTGAAAAACTTTTAAAATTGGCAGCAAGTATCTCTTGCTTTTTCTCCTAACCCAAACAAACACTTATAAAGACATTTTTTTTAAGAACGGATGAGGTTTTTGTCTCTTTTGAGTTGGAATTGCTCTCTCCGTGCTGCCAGCAGACAGGGATCTTCTGCAAGGTGCCGGCTCCGGAAAAACGTGTTTAAAAAACAGATAAATCAATGTCTCAAAAACAATGTAAACTAACAAAAGGTTACGCTGATACGAGCTAGTCGTGAATATTTATCATATTCAAGGAAAAAAGTTGCTATTAATTTTTAATGGAGATATGAATGACATGATGATAAAAGATGTTCAATAGTTCTGAGGATTCTACACTCACCAAACTTTCTCACAATCAATCATCATCTATTTTGTACTTGATTGTTGAAGCTACTTCACAGAAGATCGCTGTTTAAATGCTAAATGATAAAGGTATAAAAACAGTGGATCTGTTTATTTAGCATCGGTTCATTTTTAAAATGTGCAACGAAAGTATCGGATCGGGACTCAAAATCACATGACTGAATAGGAGTGAACAAAATGAACACCTGATCAGGACATCCCTAATCATAAAGAGAGTGCAATCACCCGCACCAAGAGCAGAGCGCACGCAACACCAGAACATTTCCTGTGACATGTTTACGCAAAAACACAGCATTGAACCCGTTTCAGAAGCACAGAACAAAGTGTGACAGGAGAGAGCGGTGAAGGACAGATGACATGAACACACAGCACATGGATATGGGCCCAGATCATGGCTGTTTCTTGTCTCTAAACATTTGTCTGTCCCCCATGACAATTTTTATTTAAAAAAAAAAAAAACAAAAAAAAAATCCCTACAATCCCTATGGTGATTTAATTATGATTATGACATTTTTAACCAAAATCTAACAACCTAAATGACTTAAAAAGTATTTTTTCATGTTGATCTGAAGCCTCTGTTTCCAAAATCTCCTCTGAGGGGGCGTGGCTTTTGGAGCTGAGAGCAGCATCCGCCCTGACCCTACCGGAGGGGAACTTCAAAGACATCATAAATAGATATTCTCTTAACAATATGACCAGTTTAACATTTTGTGTGTGTTTGCTGATAGGTTACCTTGAAATTTGAGTTTCCACCTTTTTGCGCTGCCATCCCGGTACACCGTGCTGTCCGGTACTGTCAGAGACGGCACCGTCCCCACCACTAGCAGGCGCTGCATCGCTGTTTAACTCCTCGGCGGCGCTGGACTGGAAGGTGACGTTGCACATCGAAACAGAGGATGGGTGCAGCACCGTGTAGTCCCTTGTCCTGCCCCGGCTGCCGGCACCACCTGCCACTCTGGTGTTACAGTCCTCTGCTGTGGCTTTGGTTAGATCTGAGCCAAAACCAGTGCCAGACAAGCAACTGGACTCTGAGACTCTGCCAGGGCCCTGCTTGTTAGGCCTCCTGTAAGTCCGACAGTTTGAATTCCTTTCAAGAGACATCGAGGACATCTGGGAGATATCCGACACCTCAAACACATCAGACTCCTTCATCACGTCGCATCTCTCACTCGGGCTGCTGAAGTGAGAGGAGGGCTGCAGATTCTCCACTGAGTCCAAGGTCGCAGAGATGCCTGCAGAGGCCCAAGAGAGCGTGGGTGCAGGCTTGCGAGGTTCCTGGTTCGGGGACGGCGGACGCAGACCCATAATAACGTCCCAGGACTCGCAGCTGGGCTCCGTCTTGGAGCCCGTCTTTAGTGTGGTCGTCTGGGCCAAGGGCTTCCTGTCGCTCTCCGAGGCATTTTGGTACCATGAGTAACTGTGCTGGTTCTCTGATGACGATGAGGCCTGTCGGGATTTCCCTAAAAACAGAAGCAGAATCGGTTCCAATTACCAAACAGCTCCTGAAGATGAGGCGGCTTCCTTTTTGCATCAATCATGCAAGATGGCGGCTGATGGAAACTGAGCTCCACCTGTAGTGGAGGAGAGCTCTGCAGCTGAACGCTGATGTCACAAATCAGATGTGAGCACATCAGCTCTCGCTCTCAGCTTTCATCTCAGGTTAGATGAGTGCAAATGAAACTTGAAAAATGGTTGAGTCGTAACAACTTCCTGTCTGAGGACAACAGGAATAGGCTCCACCCATCCCCAACCATAAAACACCAGAGGAACAAGCAGGAATCAGGGAACAGTCAGTAAAGGTTCCAGAGTAAAAATGATAGTTTGCACAGGATTAAATGATACAAGTTTGATCATATATTTCCTTTAAAAAGCAAACAAACCTGTTTTGCTAGGCATAAATAGCATTTCTATTAGATAAAAAAAGAAACCATCTCATTTGATGGACGCCAACTTGAGGAAGTTGAGGAATACAAATATTTAGGAAGATTGCAGACATCTGGAAATGAAATGGCTAGAGATTGAGGACCAGATGACTGAAGGATGGAGATGTTTTTGGGCAGTACAGCACATTCATGAAAGACCAAAAAATGCCTTTATGCTTGAAAAAGAAGATCATGGACACTGTCATTGTACCAACAATAACAGGTAGAGCAGAGACATGATCTATCACAAGATGTCAAAGAGAAAAGTTGGTTGTTGCCCAGAGAAGCATGGAAGACAAAATCTGTAATGAAATAATCTGATCAAAAACAAAAGTGAAAAATGTGATAAGCAAAGCAGAAGAGGCAAAAAGTAGGTGGGTGGGGCATCTTGCCAGAATGGATACCAAAAAGTGGGCTAGGAAAGTAGTGGAATGGACTCCAACAGATGGAAAAAGAGCAAAGCAGCGATGGAGAAACGATATTGTGAAGAAAGACGGAAAGGTCTAGATCAGGGGTGGCGAACCCTGGTCCTCAAGAGCCTCAACCCTGCCTGTTTTCTAGCTCTCCCTGACCAGCTTGCTGCTGATTAGCTGACTCAAGTAATTCCACATCCTGATTAGCTGAACACACCTGATTTAGGTTGTCAGCATCAAGCAGTCCAGGGAGGGCTGGAAAACAGGCAGGGTTGAGGCTCTTGAGGACCAGGGTTGGCCACCCCTGGTCTAGATGAATGTGGCGCAAGACTGCCAAAAATTGAGAAGTTTGTGGAGGCTACTCGCCAGCAGTGGCGTGACAGGCTGAGATGATGACGATATTTTTTTGCTTTTTACATATTAAAATAAAATTGGTCTGGGAAAGAAATTGAAAATAAACCTACACTTTACCAAACTGTGTACAATGAAAAATGAAAAAAATGAATGTCCATATACTGCATTAGGGCTGCCACTAATGATTATTTTATTAGTGGACTAATCAGGTCATGGGCAAAGTGAATGTAAAAAACACATCTTAACAATCATTAGCTTTAAGCTAACTAAAAGCAAAGACAATGAAGATGATAGTTTAATAAACTTTTAATGAATCAAGCAGCCTCTGTCCTTCATTAGTTTCTGGTCTTAATACAAGATTAAATCAAATGACAGAGAGAGATATAAGGAATATACTTCCCATCAAACTCATTTTGACAGGTGCCCCGCCCCAATTTTATATATAAAGGGTATATAGGGTCAATAATCTCATTAGTCTCTAACGAGATCAGCATCTGAAACAAGGAACTATTTTTTCACAAAAGTGAAAGTTTTGGTCTCACTGATTCGAATAATGAATAATTGTTCAATTTTACTACACTCTGACTCCATATAATATAAAGTAAAAACTAATAAACTATTAAATTAGTCGTCGACTATTTTAATAGTCATCGATTAGTCGACTAATCCTGGCAGCCCTACATTGCATACAATCTGGTTCGATCTCTGTGATCTGGCCTCTCCATGAATGCGTTTCGTTGGGTTCAGATTTTCGCCCGACGCCAGAGCTGAGTCGCAGCACTTTTGTGAAGTTGGGGCTTTTAACAACTTAAATCATAATAAATGGCGGGTTATCACATGAACCTATGGAAGTTCTGAGTTTTGCAAGGTTGGCAGCAGAGCCTGTGGCTGCAGCCATCCTGTGGCCAAAGGGATTCACCTGCCAAAGCTAGACCGTTGCTGCGTCACACCTGAGCTGTAACGGTTGCCGTGGGAGCCCGGGGTAACACAACATAAACTCCACTTCTCCCAGGTCTTTCCAGACTTAAACTTGAAAACCTGGACCACCAGATGGAACTCAGTTGCATTACCTGTGCTCATGCTGCTGCCGGTGGTCACAAACCGAGGGGTGTCTTCCATCACCACGTTAGGCAGGCTGGTGTTGGTTGCCCCCCACCACGCTCCCTGATCAGACTGTGTAATGCGTGATGATCCCAGAAAGCTGGACTTGCTTCCCGTGTCGAGAAAAACACTCGGCCTTTCTGCTTGTGGTGGCTCACCAAACGCTGGCTTGCCAGGCGATGACTTGCTGCCGCCCCGGGACGACACCGGTTTGGACTCCTCATCGCTGTCAAACCCAAAAGGGTCTTCCGAGTCACCTTTGGAGGGCCGGGACCTTTTGGATACCTCCTGGGCAGAGTCGTTCTTAGGGGTTCCGGCTCGCTTGGAGCCCACCTTGGCTTTGTAAGTGGTGTCGCCCCATTTGGTGCTGAGGGTGCCTCTCTTGGTGGACAGAACCTCGTCAAACTTGGAGGTGCCCTCTCCTCCCCTGCGACTGTAGGTTTTACCGAATCTGGATGTCATTGTTGATTGTGGTTCATGTTCTCTAAGACAAAAAAAACCAAAAGATTCACAAACTGAAAACAAACTACAGTGAATAAAATCCAGCTAAGATCACCTTTTAGATTACTATGAGCGCGCCCAGTGGTCTTTTAATTATTATCATGCAGTTCTTAGACATTTTGCTTTTTAAATGACATTTTCTAGGTCATAGTTTTTGGAGAGCGGCAGGAGTTCATCAGAAATTAGCCTTTTAAGAAGTAGTGACCGCCCTTTTTAAGGCCCGTTGCTTTAGTGGTACTGATTTTAAAAGTTTAGTTCCTTTACGATGCACCAAACAGACAATATTTCACCATTTTAAAAGCAATAAAATCCTTAGTAATACGCGAATGAATAGCCTTTCCTTGATCGAGCCAGTAAATGATGTGGTAACAGATTCAGCTAGCAGTTTTCACAAGCCGGACGATGCTAACGGTGCTAAAACTGCTCATTTTTTAGGTGGAACGCCACGAAAGCAGTCATGAAGATGAGACTAACAGATAGTGGATCGTGTTAGATGGTCTAACAACTCCATGTTGTTCATTTAATTCAATTTTAGTTGTTGAATCGTTTCTGAGAAGCTGACATGTATTAGCTTCAGATAAGCTAGCTCGATGCTAGCAGCTAACAATAACTCCGGATCGGCCGATCCAAAAACAAGACCACAGCGATCCGTTTTCGGCACCGAAGATGTGTTCACATACCTGGGAAGCCGAAGGGGCGATTTAAGACACCACAGAGAACCCAAAATGCGGAAAAAACGGCTCTAAGCGGCTGGGCCCGCTCCCCTGCCCTGCCTGGGCTGTTCGTTATAAACAAGACGGGGTACAGGCCGCTTCCTGCGGGTCAGTGCGTGAAAACCGTGCGGTATCGAAGCAGATGCGGGCAGCGGTGGAAAAATATCTAAGATGACATGTGAAGAAACCTGCTGGAATTATCGCCCAAAACCATCTACAATTGTCTCTCTCTGGGTCAAACCGAGGCTGCCATTGAACCCCTACGGCATCAAGCTAAGCGGATGACGTGAGAGCACCGGAAGTGGAGAACCCTACAAAATAAAGGTTCGACAGCAAATTGTTTATGGGGAAAGCTACGTTTTTATAAGTATATTTAAAAACCCAGTCATAATTGTTGATGTTTAGAACAGTTAAATAACTACCAGATAAAAATGCAAATTGTGAGTGGTAGGATTTTCGTATTAAAATTAACCGGAAGTGCTGATGTAACTTTGCAACTTTTAAATCGAAGCTCCGAACTGATGATGCTTTTACGTACAGCCTTTAAACTCGGAGAAAATCCACCACAATGTGAGTCCGTGAATGCGCCATATTTGCTGTTTTAAAAAAAATAAAGTAAAAACAATACAAACAATAAAATTGTGCCGTCTTGGTGTAGTTTAAATTTGTTGTTAGATTTAAAAATGCTTTTATAAAGAAAGTTGTCTATATTCCCTATTTGGAAAAATAATTTTAAAAAATTGAGCATTTTTTCTTTTCTCAGTGTTGATTTTTTTCAACTTGATATTGCATTCTGTTTGTTTACTTTTTCTGCCTCTAGCAACCTATATTTATTTAATAATTCACTGTGCTATGTCTATAAAAACACAAAAATAAGATTTTTAACAATTTAATATTATTAAATATTACATAAACATAGCCAACATGATGTAAAGTAGTAAGAGTTCGGGCTGTTTTATTATGCTGTGGATAGATAGAAAGAGGAGAAGGATGAGTCTGCCAAAATATCTGAGAGGTAAAAGGGTGATGAGCATAGACTGTAAAAATAATGGACTGAGCGAGCAATGAGGTCCCCCATTGGAAATGCATTACCTCCTCTCCTCGCGAAACCGTCAATTCCTGAAACGGATATCGCCATTCGCAACCCATCTCCAGCGATTGGTTTGAGTCATGGAATCTACAGGAAGTACTGTCACCAATCAGGAGTGAGTTTATTGCAACCGTCCGCCTCTTTCCACGCCTCTACCACAAGACCGCAGATGTAAAAAGTTTCTACTTTAATCACGCCGGCTCGGGAGAATTGTACAAGTCATTGTTGAAGTCTTTGAGGGAGAACCATTCCAACATTTGATTCTGTCAGCGGCCCTTTGGGATTTACTTACATTTATTCCTTTTTGTCGAGCTAAAAGGAGCATTTGGGTGACGCGTGCGCCGCAGCTCGTCTCTTCACATGCGCGGCCAGATTACAGTCTGATCAGATGCACGTGAGAAGCGCGTTTAGCGGTATTTAAAATAAACAACCATCCTAACGAGTGAACAGCTGTATCTTTTTTCTGTTTGAAAATACGATCAGGTCCTTTCCAGTTTGTCTCGTGCTCCTCAGACGGCTGCATCTAATTCAGGCTGCAAGCTGGAAAAGTGCGGCGAAGATGAAACTTTGGTTGGTGATTTTATGGAGGAGCTGTACCATTCCGTATGATACACAACTTATTTATAAGCTACAATCAAAACAGTGAAAAAAAGAAAAACAAACGTTAAACAAACGAAAAAGTCCACACACATAACCTCAGACTGAAATCTATTTCTACAGAGTAAATCCTCATCTAAAAATGTCCACAGCATGCTCCTCTTGTTGTTTTAAACTGCTGCATCGGTACATTCCATTGAGGAAAACAACAGTAGGACAATGATTGGTACATTGTTGAATTGTAAAGTAGGTGTTAAAAGGTCTTCACGGACTCATTGATGAAGTCTGCTCCCATTGGCTACCCGTCATCTGTCAAACGCCCCAGACGTTCCACGTCAGACCCACAAAGGCTTATTGAGCCATCTGATTGGTCAATTTATAACTCTAATAACTTGTGATACTGGAAAAAAATCTTTTAAAAAATAGGATTATAAAAAAGAAGTTAATCAGAAAGCAGCAGAGGAAGAATGATTATTCTGACATAAAATGACTGAGAAATAACTGTTTCTCAATGTAAGTCAATGGGACTTTGGCCTTTTTGCAACCCAGTGGTACTTCCTATATGGAACACAGAAGTAGGGGGGCTTGCTCTGTCCAGTTATTTTATATACAGTCTATGGTGATGAGTCAGATCCTTGACTTGAGGAGGAGGAGAAATCAAGGACAAAGATGGATGAGGAGATCCAGGAGTTTCCCTTAAGAGGAGAGAGCAGTGATTAGATCAGACTTTGGAGGGCATGTGAGTGATGGAAACAACCACATGCCTGTAATCAGGGCAGGAGTTTTAACATCTGTTTTCATTTTTTTTGTGCCTTGTTTGATGTTACCTCTTGTTGATGTATCCATACAGTATATTGTAATAATAATCAAAAATGGCCACCCTTTCCTACCATTCATTTACACTCTCTCCCTCTAGCTTACAGCCCCTCACAACCCAAAGCTAACAGTGGATCAACAAAAACAGCCAGCAATATCAAAACGATCCAACCATACAATTCTGATCCAGATTCCAGCTCAGACGAGGAAATCAAAGACATTGAATAATCTATTTGTATTCAACTGGATGCATCAGAATGGAACAGAGCAGGGAGCTTGCCGTATGTAACAAGGAGTCAGAGGCAGTTGGATCCATATGCAGCGTTTTATTAAAGAGTTGAGGGGCAGAAGCTGGTCAGACAGGCAGAGGTCAGGCACGGCGTGGAGATTTCATAGGTGAGGCAGACGGTGGTTAGAGACAGGCGAAGGTCAGGCACGGCTTGGCTTTGTCAGAGGAGAGGCAAGCGGAGGTCAAGGCCAGGCAGGAGTCGAGGCAGGCGGCTGACAGGAGAGAGTGGAGTTCAAAATAAGTCGGCAACAATAAGGGCAGGATTTAGAGATTCAGGATAGCAGGGAGTATAATACTTCGCACTGAGTTTGGCTTGGTGCTCTGGCTTTAAGCTGTTGAGGGTGATTGGAGATGAGAAGCAGCTTCTGGGAGGAGCTGCAGGGGCTGATGGGAAATGCAGTGAAAGAGAACAGGAAGTTGCAAAATACTCAGGAGACTGTGTGCGGAGCTGGAGACAGAGGGCAACCTTCTGACAACGTAGGACAGGGGTCTGGAGCCACATGCGGCATTTTCCCCCTCCATTGTGGCTCTTTGGTTAAAATAAATGTTTTTTAAAATTTTACAAAGAAACTCTAAAGGAAAAAGTAAGTAAGTAGTAAAACTACTTGGAAAAACCCAAACAATTTGTCCTCCATTGTGGGTCTTTGGCCACAATGGAGGACTGTTTGAACTTTTTAAGAAAAATGCAACCAATTTGAATAGATGTTGGTTTCGCAGCATTGGTTCGTTTACTTTAATTAATTACATTTTATTACTTATGCTTAGATTTAAAAAAATCTGAGCAAAGTGATGGTATCAGAGCGGATTAATATTACAACATAACATCATCTTGTTGCATTTAGTTTTGAAAAAATAGTAAAATGAAAAAAAGATGAAGGAACAGCAAAGTCACAATGAGAGAACAGACGATTTTGCATTTTTAGTTCAAGTAAATCTACTGCAGCAGGAGGATTTTATCAGACACAGGAATCCATTTTTTGCCCTGCGACAGACTGGTGACCTGTCCAGGGTAAACCCCGCCTTCACCCACCAGCAGCCGGGATAGGCTCCGGCACCCCCGCGACCCCGAAAGGGAAAAAGCGGTCAAGAAAATGAAAAAGAAAAGGATGCATTTTATTTTGAAAGGAACTAGCTTGTATGAGCTGCTTTCAAAAGTAAAAGAAAAACTCAATTATGGAAAACATTTTAAAGTTATATTTTATGAATGAATAGCCTAATGGCCATGAAAACATAAATGAAGTGTATTTTTGGACTTTGCAGTGGGGACTTTGCGGCTCTCTTTGGATTTTAGTAGATTGAAAACTGGATCGTATGGATCTTTTAGGATTAACCCTTTAACTACCTGCTCAACGGAATGGTGGGAACCATTTAGAAAGTATGTTTTAAAAATGTTGATTGTGTGTATTACTCCCCAATGTATGGAACCCCTAAAGGGAATTTGAAGAAAAAAAAAATTGAAGTTCATTTTTTTTTTCAAAAATTTAAGTAAAACAAAACATAATTCTGGTTAGTAATGAATACACAGCAGAAAGTAACTGTGTGAGTCAATTAGTAACCAGAACATTATTTTAAAATTGTTTTTTTAAGAAAAAAAGGTTACTATCTGGTGTGCATCAGCTACTAACCAAAAAATGTAACTTCAATTTTTAGGGAAGAAAAGTCCTTGTTAGTAACCAGACCTTTTTTTTTACTTCAATTTTTTTGCAGAGCCCCTATGTATTTTTAGAAAAAAAACTTTTTTTTTTTTTTTAATTTGATGCCCCTTTAGGGGTTCCATACCAAGCCAATAATGAGCAAATTCTTCATTTGGTGTTTCTTTTTTTCTTTTTTGGGTATTTAACACTAGAATTCCTAAGCCTGCGCAAATTTGCGCAGGGAAGAGTCCCCCCCCTCTAGTCCGAGAGCCCATTGTTGTGTCATGGTGGGTCACTGATGAGCCATTAACTTGTCCATGTATATGTTAGTGCAGCATGTAGTACCTAATGTGGATTTGAACTAACAGGTTGTGTGGGGGTTGGAGTTACCTGATGCATGTGGACAAGTATTGGCTTTCCTGCTTTTACTCACATTTGAACTAAAGTTCCATCTCATTCCTAACCCAGAGTTCAATATGATGTTGCTCCACCTTCAACTCTTCTGGGAAGGCTGTCCACGAGGTTGAGGAGAGTATTTAGAAGAACTCTGGATCATTCTTCCAAAAGCTCATTGGTCAGGTCACACTGATGTTGGTGGAGAAGGTCTGGCTCTCAGTCTCTGCTCTAATTCATCTCAAAGGTGTTCTATGGCGTTCAGTTCAGGACTCTGTCCTCCATGTCTTTATGGACCTTGCTTTGTGCTCTGGTGCACAAAAATGTTGGAAGAGGAAGAGCCCGCTCCAAACTGTTCCCACTAAGGTTGGGAGCATTGTCCAAAATGTTTTAGCCTCCTGAAGCATTGAAAGTTCCTTTCACTGGAACTAAGGGGTCTGAAAAACAAGCCCACACCATCATTCCTCCTCCACCAATGCAGTCTGAAACGTCCCGTTCTCCTGCAACCTCCAAACCCAGACGGGTCCATCAGATTTCCAGATAGAAAAGTATGATTCCTCCCTCCAGAGAAGACGTCTCCACTGCTCTAGAGTCCAGTGACGGCGTGCTTTACACCACTGCATCCACGCTTTACATTGTACTTGTTGATGTGTGGCTGCAGCTGCTGCCATGGAAACCCATTCCATGAAGCTCTCTGTGTACTGTACTCATGCTGATCTGAAGGTCATATGAAGGTTGCAGCTCTGCAGCAACTGACTGCAGAAAGTCTATGACCTCTTTAGACTTTCAGCATCCTGGCTGAGTTGTTCCAAATTCTTCCATTTTGTTCTGATAGAACTGACAGTTGACTGTGGAATATTTAGGACATTTCAAGACTGGATTTGTTGCTCAGGTGGCATCCTATGACAGTTCAACACTGGAATTCACTGAGATCCTGAGAGCAAAACATGCTTTCACTGATGTTTCTAAAAACAGTAAGCATGTCAAGTGATTAGGACTCCTGATTCTGATCATTTGGATGGGTGAGCCGATACTTTTGGTCATATAGTGCATGTTTATGACTTATAAACATAGACACATCTTCAAGTCAAAAAGACAAACATCCCAATATCAGCAAGACTCACACTCCTCTGAAACACTTAGCTCTATTTCAAATAATCCTCGATGTGGACTCTGGGAGCAGTGAAGACGATTCTTTTGTTGTGGAATCAGAGTTCATCTTCTCAGATTCCTCCTATGATGATGATATGCCAGTACATGGATTTGCAGCCAGAACATCCTCTCCACATGATACTTATACATAAGTAGACTAATAAACTATTAATTGTTGAAGAAGAGAATGATGAGAAGCCTTCATCTGTAAAAAGACAATTTTCCCAATTCAAAAAAGTCAATCAGAATGTTGAAGACAGCCAGTGGTGCCACAAAACACAGACACACTGGAGAAAAGTCTTTCTTGTAGGCCAGGACTGCCTGGTCCTAAAAAACCTGTTTCTCTTAGGTATGTGGATGGGGGGAGGGAGCAGAACTGTGTGCTGTCGTACAACCTAGATCTAATTTGCAATTTGAAGGTCATTAAATGCATCAAAAAGGAATCAAACGCCCCCCCCCCCCATGTCACCAATTTTAAGGTCAAAATAAAATTTAAAAGTAAAAACAAATATTTCATGTGGACTATTCCTGAGCGGGATTCGAACCCATGACCTTCTGAATGTGAGTCCGCAGCCATAACCACTTGACCGTCTAGTGGCGGAATCTGGAATGCATGTCAAAGTTAAATTTAAACATGACATTCTGCATTGCGCAATCAGGAAGTCATTGTTGATGGTTTAAAGGCATTTGTCTGTGTTAAAAATATTTCTTTCACCTGCATTGAACAGTTTTGAGGTAAAAATAAAATTTAAAAGTAAAAACAAATATTTCATGTGGACTATTCCTGAGCGGGATTCGAACCCATGACCTTCTGAATGTGAGTCCGCAGCCATAACCACTTGACCGTCTAGTGGCGGAATCTGGAATGCATGTCAAACTTAAATTTAAACATGACATTCTGCATTGCGCAATCAGGAAGTCATTGTTGATGGTTTAAAGGCATTTGTCTGTGTTAAAAATATTTCTTTCACCTGCATTGAACAGTTTTGAGGTAAAAATAAAATTTAAAAGTAAAAACAAATATTTCATGTGGACTATTCCTGAGCGGGATTCGAACCCATGACCTTCTGAATGTGAGTCCGCAGCCATAACCACTTGACCGTCTAGTGGCGGAATCTGGAATGCATGTCAAACTTAAATTTAAACATGACATTCTGCATTGCGCAATCAGGAAGTCATTGTTGATGGTTTAAAGGCATTTGTCTGTGTTAAAAATATTTCTTTCACCTGCATTGAACAGTTTTGAGGTAAAAATAAAATTTAAAAGTAAAAACAAATATTTCATGTGGACTATTCCTGAGCGGGATTCGAACCCATGACCTTCTGAATGTGAGTCCGCAGCCATAACCACTTGACCGTCTAGTGGCGGAATCTGGAATGCATGTCAAACTTAAATTTAAACATGACATTCTGCATTGCGCAATCAGGAAGTCATTGTTGATGGTTTAAAGGCATTTGTCTGTGTTAAAAATATTTCTTTCACCTGCATTGAACAGTTTTGAGGTAAAAATAAAATTTAAAAGTAAAAACAAATATTTAATGTGGACTATTCCTGAGCGGGATTCGAACCCATGACCTTCTGAATGTGAGTCCGCAGCCATAACCACTTGACCGTCTAGTGGCGGAATCTGGAATGCATGTCAAACTTAAATTTAAACATGACATTCTGCATTGCGCAATCAGGAAGTCATTGTTGATGGTTTAAAGGCATTTGTCTGTGTTAAAAATATTTCTTTCACCTGCATTGAACAGTTTTGAGGTAAAAATAAAATTTAAAAGTAAAAACAAATATTTCATGTGGACTATTCCTGAGCGGGATTCGAACCCATGACCTTCTGAATGTGAGTCCGCAGCCATAACCACTTGACCGTCTAGTGGCGGAATCTGGAATGCATGTCAAATTTAAATTTAAACCTGACATTCTGCATTGCGAAATCAGGCAGTCATTGTTCATGGTTTAAAAGCATCAAAAATGGATCAACCCCCCCACCCCCTCATGTCACCAGTTTGTCATTTATTGTATTTGTCTGTGTTAAAAATACTTATTTCACCTGCAAATTTAAACCTTACAATCTGCATTGCGAAATCAGGAAGTCATTGTTGATGGTTTAAGGTGATCACCACAACACTACTTTGAGAAGGGGAGGGGGAAATTGCAGCAGAAGCTGAAAGTTCCAGGGATTCTAGTGTTAAAGGGTTAAAGGTTGCTGACCCCTGCAGTAGGACCTTCAACGTCACATTTGCAAGCTTTCTCAATGATTTGAATAAAGAAATACTCAGAGAGGCAATTTTAAATGTATTTTTCTTTATCTTTCATCATGAGAAATAATGCCTCTCTAAGTGTTTCATCTACACATCTTGTGCATCCCTGGTTGCTCTTTTACAGTGGTGCTTCTGTCGTGCTTTTTTTATGCTCTCGACCTTCTCAGCCCCAGACCCTGAAGCTGACTGACATGCACAGCTTCCTCGGCTGTTAGTCAAGCCATCCTGGCATGAAGCCCGGCTCACTCAAGCCCCACAATCCATCCAAAAGGAGGGCAACAAGAAGCTCAGCTTGGGACCCTGCAGCCCCAGCTCTCCCGTGCCAGCCTCAGACATTCTGCCAGACCATCAGACCAGTGTCACTGTACCGCTGGGGGGTTCAACATCCAGACAATAAGAAACAGATCTGAGTTTTGCAGGGATGCCAAAAGCTCCCTGAGCAGGAGCTCGCTGTTGAGAATCTGGCAGAATTTTTATGGTGACACCTGGAAACTTTAGGCGTCACACCGCTTTGCAGAAAGACGCTGCACAGCATCTGTCATCAAAGCTGGCAGAGAGTGCTGTAAAAACAATCAGGTCTTTGACACTCAGATCACTGGATCATCTGGGACAACGGCTGAAGAGGAGGGGAGACATGGAGCATCTCACAACAACCAACTAGGAAATGATGGTTCAGAGAGGACATTTTCTGGGATTCAAAGAGTCACAGTCTCACTGATGAACAGAAACATTTTTTTTTTGTTTTCTGCATGTTGTCCAGACAGATCAGATGAACTCTGTGTCTGCACAAACACCAGACAAAGTAGGGAGATGCTGGTTATTAACAGGAGCCGGGTCATATTTTTGGTCTGCAGTGAAGAAACACTAAGAAGTGACGGTACCCTGACCTGCACTCCTTGATTAATGTAATGCTGAGTTCAGTTCATTCTAGATGTCTGGATTTTCTGAGTTCCGTGTGAAAAGTGTAAGACCAGAAGACTCATTTTGAGCCTTGACACTTTTTATGAGTTAGAGCTCAGATGACACTAATTCAGAATAAAACAGAATATTAAAATTTGAAATGTTTTATGTTTCACCACTAGGTGTCAGAGAGTTCCAGCTCTGAAGTCCAACAAAGAAAAACGACTCCCTTTTAAATGAACCAGAAAAAGTGAAAAATAAACTCTTAAAACTGGAAGACATGAAGCTGCAAAATTAAAGAATGAAGCTGCAAGGCAGGAAAATATAGTTTTCTACAGGGAACTCTTAAATTTGCGCAGGCTCAGGAATTCTAGTGTTAATATGCTGACGTGACTTATTTTTTTCCCTAAATATTTCTCGAAAGATCTTTTATTTTGAAGTCAATCGTGTATCACCGTACATCCGCCCCTCCTTTGTTTTGAAATACACACCGGAAGTGGCTCGTGGTGTTCACGCTAGTCTGACAGCGGTACCGCGCGGTTGCCTGACCAGCCCCGGACTGAGCCGAACTCCGTGAGTACTCCGTCCACATCAGCTCGTTCGCGCGCGCGAATGTCCTGACAACAAATATGAGTCAACACTTGACGAACAATAATTGACAACATTGGCGGCGCTACGTAAACCGCGGGCGTCGCAGTATCATGTACGCGAGGAGCAGTTTGGGAAGCCGCACGAGCGCTTTTCTCAGCACCTGAGCCGCGCGCGCGCGTGAGCGGGATAAACCCAGGAAAACATCTGGATAGAAACACTAGTTTAACAGCTGACTGCTCTGTCTGCTAGAAGGTTCTTCAGGGTCCGAGCGCAGACACCAACATCTCCATAAGGAGATGTCAGGGTTGATTAAAGAGGCGCGAATTCTTTGAGATGAGGATCTGAAGCAAATGGGAAGGTCTGAAGCTCACATTCAGAACCTAACATGGTCAATACCTCAACACTCGCTCTATGCAAAGTGTGGTGTGTGACAGGAAGTGCACTCCGAGTTCAGACAGTCAGCTGATCATCAGGTTAAAGTTTTATTCAGATCTGCTTTCTCCCAGGCAGCCTATCCAGATCTTCATGATGTGAACGATTTCATGTCAGATCCGAAACTTCTAGCTCAAAATCTGTGATGGGGACAGTCGGGATGCAGCCCTGGTGGGGTTTGTCCACACTGGTGTGGATACGTGAGGAACTGGATCACCAAATTCTCCAAAGCGTGCCTTAAGTATCTGCTGGAGATTAGATTAGACGTTACGCTCCGTGAGATCAAAATGTTGATCTGTACATGACCAGAACTGGAGATGAGAAACTGTAAAATACTGTAGCTCAAAGGTGTTTGGATCAGAATTCTGGATGAAAGAAATTATTCTAATTCAGATGACTGAACCGGATTACTCTGCAATCCATTTAGGATTCTCATGTGGTCACACACCTGAAGGGTCAATCTGATTGACCACCTCCAGAAGAAGGGGGTGTGGTTTTTTTCTGAAGAAGGATGCAGACAGTAAATATGATCCTTATCTTCTGACAAAAATATTCCCACTATTCATTTCTCAAAATGTTTCTTGTTCTTGTTCAGTTTAATCCAGAAGCAAGCCCACATCACCAGCCTTACACCGCCATGCTGCACAGAGTTTAGCCCACACCCACTCCGGTCCCTTTTGAGCTCACATCCATGTTTGATTGTTTCTGTTGATTTGCTTTTAGTGTCTCTGCAGTTGTATCCACAAACAAAAGCAGCTCAATAAACAAACATAACCAGCATTTAAGGCTGAAATGTTCAAAGATGTTGAATTTGATGAACTCACTATTATCAGTAGAGGACTAAGCTGCTGTTTTTAATAGTTTGGGGTATTTCCTTTAAGCCTTATGCTACGTTCACACTGTGCAGGTAATTTGCATTCAAGAACACGCTAAACACGCATTCTGGAACGCACTTTTAGCATATAGTGTTCACACTGGACGAGCAGGGGGGGGGCTTCTTCTTCTACTGTTTACTGGGGCATGTCCGCCACCTACTGTTGGAAGAGGCTTGGTGGGAAATGTTGAAGTAGGGCTGGGCAATTTTTTATATCTCGATATAGTTTTTTTTTTTTTTTTTTAAATCAGGCGATAACGATATATATCACAATGTTAAACAAATAACTATATTTGTCAATTTGGAATGCTTTAAATAAAAAATGTGTAATCATCAGCAGGTTGTTACATTTAAATATTTATTTCCTGTAATACTTTTAACACAGCAAATGCAGTGAAAATCATGCAACTAGGTTTTAAATAATATATAGAATTAAACTGAAAATTGAAGCAAAAGCTTTCAAGTTTCAAAATAGAATATAAATAAATATACTTTCGGCGTTTTACTTTTGGAACTTTTATTAAAATAATTTATATGAAAATTAAACTGCATAGAGTTAATTTATAAATGATATAAACACATCTGTTGTCATCTAACTGTAAACTCAAATCCAAACACGCTAAGAAAAAGAGAGACTGACCATCAATATGATCACGTCTGTGAATGGAACGTGAGCGCGTCCGCAAGCTGCAAAAGCATAAAGCTGATCCGCGAGCTGTTACACACGTTTATGACCCCACAACTTTTTTGTGTGTGGTCATGCCCACATTTATGAAGTTATGAGTTCAGTTTGTTGAATAATAACCTTGGTAGGTCAGATTTTACCCAGAGTTTATTTCTGTTCTGCCAAATGTCAATGTAAAATATGAGCAAGTTTTAAAATTAAAACTACAGCTGATTGGCACTTCATGTACTGGGGATAAAAAAAGTAGAATGACGCTGTCCAGTTGCATATAATTTATATTACAATAATACTATACAAGCTAAAAAAAAAAAGCAAAATATATATTTTTTTCATTTAATAAAAGAAATGATGGATAAACCAAAAACATACTCTTGTTTTTTTATTTTTTTTTTATGGTTGTAAAGTTCTTATAAATATTTATAGTATTTTGTGATGTACTTCTGTAGGTATGACATACCACAAAGGCAGTACTTTTGATTTTAAGCGAACATAGTTGCAAAACTATTATGACTTTGACTTTTTTTTCTTGTGCAATATTGTCATGAAAGCACTTTTTTGAATTAACGCCAAAATATGTTTGAAAAATCTATTTGACCTGTTGTTTGTGAGTTAATTATTTTTTAAAGATACATTGAAAATGTTTTTGTATTTCTTTGTATTAGGGTTTGTATTAAAGTGAGCTGAGTGCAGGACTGTCTCGAAGGACATCTGGATTGACACAGGGCGGCAATCAGCTAAAAAATCTTTTCCCACTGTTGCCCATCTGGGTCTCCTTGGGCCTTAAAATACAAATTTGTGTCAGGAAAGACATCCGGCGTAAAAACCCTCTGCCAAACCACCTGTGTGAATCAATGAAAGTGGATTTGCTGTGGGGATGCCTAACAGGAAACGCGAACAACAATAACAACAGGGGTTCTCATTATAGTTGGTGATGGCACAAATGTTAAAGGTTCACCAAACAGGGCAGATGGAGGCTGACTCCATTCTCAGCCCAGATTTGAAAAATGCCCCCAAAAAGGAGGCGGGGCTAGTGGTGGTGGAGTGAGCATCGGAGGTGTGGCTTGGATCTATGATTGACAGTTAGGTTAGCTTTATGTAATGTGTGCAACGAGTATGGAGAGTGGTACCGGGGCAAAGTGATGCAAGTTTCTCCGCAGAACTTTCTGAGGAGGTTGAGGATTTTTCGCCCCCCCCCCCTTCTCCTGAGGACGGCGCTCATGGTCCAGAACATTATCGCTGAGGGTTTGCAGGTTCGAAGGGGACCCGTAAAATCCTGCTAGCATCATAGCTAATAAAGGCTGGCGTATTAAGCAAAGAATCTCAAGTGAAATGTTCGTTAGAAATCCATCACCAAGAGAGAGTTCTCTGGACTCAACCTCTGTTCCCTAACTTCCACTGGAAAGTTGTGTAAGCCAGTAGATTTTATACAACTGAAGGCAAAACACCTACGAGCCATGCTAAAGATACAGAATCAGAGATGGGCGGGGCTTTTATTCTGGGGCTGCAGAGCATGACTGCACCCTTGCACATCTGGATTATTTATCATATATCATTATTGGACTATTTATCATTATTAATGCACCTTAATAACAACAGTCTCCTTTGCACAATAATATTTTTGGTAAATTTGCACAACAGCTGATTTGTAAATATTTTTGCCACCTACATATGCATAGTTTATTGTTTATTTCTTATATGTTTTGTAACTATGCTCTTCACTCATCCTGTAAATATCCTTATCTTTTATAATTTTATCTTTTTTACTTCTATCTATCTCTTTATGGCATTCAGAGTTAGCTGCAAAGTAAGAATTTCATTGTACAGGGAAACCCGTTTCTTTACTGTGCATATGACAATAAACGCTTTGAATCTTGAATGATGACGTGAGACTTCGGAAACTTACACCAGTTGACCAATCACAACATTCAGCTGTAATACCTCAATTCAACCTGTAGGGTCAGCACATCGAAGGTTTTTGACTATATTTTCATGAATAAACAAGTTTATTTTAATTTGTCAAAAATGTGACAACAACCAATTGAAAGCACTTTTAGAGCCCATTAATAGAGGTCAACATCCAAAAAAAGGTTAATTTTAAGGAGAGAATTTCAAATTGGCACTTCCTGTCATAAATGTTGCTGACCCCAGCTCTAGCCGTTGATGTGGTGTGACTAGGGCTGGGTTGAAAAAAACAATTAATCTATTTGAATTGATTTAAGCTTAATAGATCAATAATCGATTCACAAAAGATATAAATCGATTTAGCACAAAAAGCTAAAGTCCGCTAGCTTGATGCTAACGTTCAATAGAATTTCCCATAGGATGGCTAATGCTGATGCTCGGTTGACCTAAAAAATACATTGCTGACTAAATGAACACCTTTATTTACTTACAGGCATTAATTTCCCAGACTCTTTTAAGGAAATAATTTTTAAAGTAACTATTTGTGGTCTAAAACTTGTTTTTTTTCCCCTTCATACTGTTGTCTTCTTCTTGACTAAAGTGTATTTCTATAGTGTGATCGCAACCTAGTGGTCAAACTGAAACGTCCTCCAGGAGAAGCAGAACAATGTTTACAATGTTAATGATCTGAACATTTTAGTTAGAACTTCTCCTTTAGAGAATCCATGTAACACTGGATGATATTCATAATCTCATTATTTTACTAATAAATGTTACAATATTTGAAGTGTATCAGATTAATATAAATATGTTCAAACTAAAATATAGATTTTTAATGTATTTCTAATCAAATGTGTATAAATTTGTAAAATTAAAATTGAATTGAATTGAAGAATCAAAAGAATCTGAAAAAATCAGAATCGAATCAATTCAAGCTCTTGTGAATCAAATCGAATCGTTTCTGGAAGTTATGACCGATACCCAGCCCTAGGTGCGAGTGCTGGGCCCTTCCTGCACAAATGCTGCATGCATGGGGTGTTCACGTGATGCGTATGTGTCCGTAGGACGTTCACACAAAAATTGTCTAATTTTATCATTTCACACTCAGAGAAGCTACCTTATCTTTTGAGCAGCATTAACGGGGGTCCTTGCGCAATCGGCTGGATTTGGAATGTCAAATAAACAAAAAATCCATCTGCGTTTCACCTACTTTATCGTTGCGTGTTGTATTAGTGTTGACTACGACCCGTCGTTCACAGCGTGTCCGTGACCATTTTAACTGTACAGGCTCACCAAGTGGTCTGGAACCTTCATATTTCATGTGGAACACCTGCAGGCCTGTTTCAGTAAAGTACAGGTTTTCCAATTTTTGCCTGAATCCACCCGTAAGGGTAGTTTTGATTGAATTTGAACTGATGTAAATTCTCCCGAACAGGAACCAGTCACATTGGAAAGATAGAACTAGATCATCACTTTAGTAGGCTAATTTCTCAGAAACAGGAGTCCTTTCACACTCAGTGTGGCTGGAGCTGATTGCAGATGTCTTCCTCCCCCTCTCAGAGTTCCTGTGATGCCCCAGGACGGGCTGAGCTGCCTGGGGTCGAGATGCCGTACGTGGACCGACAGAACCGTATCTGTGGCTTCCTGGACGTGGAGGAGGATGAGAACAGCGGCCGTTTCCTACGCCGCTACTTCATCCTGGACACCCAGCAGGGCTGCTTGCTGTGGTACACGGACAACCCTCAGGTGAAACACCTCTGCAGTACTGTGGGTACCTGGATGTTTTACATTTCTGGCTCAAATTTCCATTTTCGTGGTCTTGTTGTTTTGAGGAGTTTTCATGTTTAATTTTGCATTTCTACTTCACTTATTTTTCCATGAAGGTTTGAACTTTGAGAAAAAAATGTGAAAATGTTCATGTCTCTCTGAAGAAAGTATATAAAGCACAAATGCCAAAGTCAAAGTCCAGGTGATTCTATTCAGCACTTCAGATCATTTTATTTTATTAATGACCCGATGTTATCTTGTGCTCATTTCTAACTTGTATAATTTTGACAAAATATGTTTTTATGGAGAGTAAAATATTGAAATTGATTTAATGTTTAAGTTGATTTATTTTAGAATAATATTCCTGTCTTTTTATTATTCATAACTATGTTAAAAAGTTATGGTTTTAAAGTTTTAAAAATGGGTGTTCTTCTAGGTTTTTGGACTATTTTGGCATTTACTAAGATTTTTTAAGCTATTTTGAAGTTTAGCTAATATTTCAGCTACATTTGTGCCCCCGCCGGGTGAATTTACCCCGCGGCGTTGCCTCGTTACTGTTTGATAAGTCCCAGCCGCCTTGTGCTTTAAAGCGGGTGCCGCACGGACCTCACTGCTCCGGGCTGTGAATGCTCACTGAGCCCACTCTTCCGTCTGCGGGACCATCAGGACCGGCGCAGCTGTCGACCGGGCTGCACTGTTCTCAGTCGGCTCAGACTGTGTCACGCTGATCTGGGCGCGGAGTGGCTAATATATAACGGGTGCTAGCCGTCTACGGCGATGTCGGCTACCCACCGATCCGTTTATAAACACTGACCCAGCAGTCTAGCAGTTCGTGGTACTCTCTTTGTGTGTAGATTTGAATAAAATCACAACCATGCATCAGGTATGCATTGCGTTCCCTATATAATAACATATTTATAAAAAAGTTTGAAATATCGTTTTTTTGTTGCACTTTGTGCAAAAATATTTATACCATGACCTGAGAATTATTTTTCTGATAATCAGAGTTCTTTCCTTTATAAAATTGGAAAAAAAGTAACATTTTATGGTAATTCTAATGCTAAGCCATTGGTTTTATGCCATACCAAACATAGACAATAGTAAAAGGCCTGCGTGCCATCTCTAGCGATCAGCCTCATTGGGCCTTACTCACTGTTGACTAAGGTTTGCTCTAATTATTTTCAACCTGCCATCAAGCTACAGGAGGAACTTCAGTTTAGAGGTGAAGCTTTTCAAGACACAAAAACTGGTTTGTTATGAGAAATCAGTCAAAGAGGAAGTCATTTATTAACTGTCACCAAGACCTGCTGAGCTGAGGAACAGGAACCTCGCTCTTTTCTCTACGGGGAAATCCTGAAAATAATTTTAACTTTCTCTTTCTCTGCCACAATGTTGTTTATTTATTTTCGTTATTTTTTTAAAGGAAAAATTAAGTTCAAAGTGAACATACATTTTTAGACACATTTATTCTGGTTTGATCCACACTAGAGTTACATTTCTCTAATAATCTGTCTTTTTTCTTTGAATACTGAACACACATTCTTGAACATGGTTTTAGCCCATGGTGTTCACACTGGACAAGCAGGGAGGGGCTTCTTCTTCTTCCACTGTGTACTAGTGCATGTCCATCTTGGCGTGAACAGTTCAAATCTGGTCAATCTTGCTCCAGACTTTATCTTACAAAGCTCTATTCTAACGTGAAAGACTTGATGTCAAATGCAATTATGAATTTTCCCTCAATGATCAATTTTAAAATGGTTAGCAGTTCCGTGAATCAAAAAGGACGTTTATACTTCACTACTAAATTTGAATTCCTAAAATAATCGAAGTTCAATCTGATTTCACTTCCAATGTTTGATATTTTGTAGGTAGAGCTAAAAAAAAAGTTATAAAAATTTGCATAGAAACAACGAGAGAGTTTTCAACACAGAAGACGAAAACACAGGTTCACATGACTTTTCATTGGAGGTGGCTGCTGCGGCGTAAACATAGCTTTGTGGTTAGAACTTGTTTAGTGTAACTCCACCCCTTAATGAGTAACAGTGTTTTTACTTCCACGTTCACAACATTCTGAAGTCTTGAGAGCAACGTGTGTAAAAGGAAACCAATTCAGATGAAGGGATGACATTTTTTAAATAATCCAGCTCATTCCAACACCGGGACTGTCCCAGTGAGGAAGTGACTTTAAAGGAAATATGTTGTTTGAGAAGGGCTTACTTTAAACCTGTGATGTTCTGGTCCTTAAACTATGTCCTAGAACAGGGGGTGGGAACTTGAGACTCCAGAGCCTCATGTGGCTCTATGACCCCTCCTTTGTGGCTCTCTGGTTAAAGTAAAGGGTTTTGTTATATTTACAAAGTAACTCCAAAGTAATAAAATGAATAAATAAAAGAGTAAATAAAAAATAAAGAAACATATCACACAGTGGGGCTCCAACAATCCATCAGGAGGTTCGTATTTGTTGTATGAAAACTTTTTATTTTTTTCTTTATTTTGGAACTATGTTGCCTTAAGATACAGTAATATGCTAAGATTATCCTAATAAGTACAAAAAAAACAGAGAGCATTATGACATAATATATTGAAGGATCAAACAAAAATCAGTCCAAAAGAGTAAACACTCACGAGTATCTTTTTGATAAATCAGCCATTATCAGCTGTAGTTGTGCAGTGAAATACTCCATCAAAAGGCTGGTCTTAGTTTTTGAGTCCACTGAGCTGTTAAACATCCAAAATCTAACATTGATCTTCAGAGGGTGAATATTGAGTGTATGATTCATTAGAAATATCCTTCATAGATTTTTAAGTGTCCTGTTCCACAAAAAATCAAAACTAGAATCCATACTTAATGCACACCAGATTATAAGGTAGATTTTCCATGTTTGAACAAATTCAAGGATGTTAAGTGACCCTTATGGTTTGAAAAATACCATAAGGGTCACTTAATTAGCACTGATTTCATTTTGGTTTGTTAGATTTTTACATTTCTGGCTGAGGCTCACCGCAAATGGAAACGAAAATGTGTTTTTTTTGTATGTTTAAATCACATCAAACTACCTGCTGTTACAGTTACTGGACTGAGATGATGCTACGTCACACAGGGTGTCTTATTTTGAAAGGAAGTCATGTGAACCACTGTCAAGACAGACTTTGAAATTTAGCATCTAAATGTCCCTACAAAGGTTCTCAGACATGGGCTTCCTCTCTTTGAGTTTTGATTCAAAAGATTGTAACTTTGTGGTATTAAAACACCAGAAGGTTCCTACTTTTACTTTTGTTTAACTGACTTGTGAGTAAAAGAAACAAAAGTGATGAGGAAGTGACGGTGGAGCTTGGTGATCGGGACAGGAATGCAGAAGGATCGAGGACTTTTGAAGGATTTTTTAATCGTCTTTAATTTCTAACAAACAATAAAATGCGTGTATAATTTAACATGCAACTGTGTTGTTTTGTTTTCTCTATGATGATGAATTTCATGTTTGTGGCTCAGAAAACAAACTAAAACCTTGAGATCAATGTAGGCAAATATTTGTGAGCTATTGTGTCTGTTGAAGCTAATTTTGTTCTGGTTCTGTCACAGCTCTGTTTGTATCACTGGTTCGGCTACACATTATGTTCTGTAGTTGATGTTTGTTTTGTTTTTCTTTAAAGAACCTGCCTGCAGGTGCAGAGAAAATGGGAAGTCTCAAACTCACCTACATCTCTAAGGTCAGTGCTAAGTTTAGTGAGAACTAAACTTTTTTGTTTTTGGTTGAGGTGGGGATAACAGTTCCCATCAAAGTTTGTTTGTTTAGCTGTGGTTAAGATGATGGCGGCATAATCCCTGATGCCAGGCGTGTAGACAAACTGCACAATCACAGTTTAAACTGATCTAAATTATATTATTCAGGGAAAAAATTAAAGCATCGTATCAGGAGAAAAGATTCAGCTCCTATACTGCCCCTCCACTGGGGGTCCTCAGGGTTCTGTTCTGGACCCCTCCCTCATCTCTGCTTATCTTATATCTCTGAGCTCCATAATACTTGTGTGGTAAATGTTTTGTGATGGCTGACCACTGGTCCGCGGGTTTCTTGGTACCGGGCCGCAGGCAGTAAAATATAAATAAATGCGCTAACTTAGATTATTTTTTGTTTACTTTATTTTCTGATCCTGAATGAAGTTTTATTTTGAAAGACCTCCAGATTCTGTTCACAGCATGCGTCTTGGTCACGTGACTTAATTGAATTGAATTGAACTTTATTCCTATCCCAAAGCAGCTAGCTGCATGGCTAATTAGATTGCTAAGCTAGTAGCTCAAAGCTAAATACAAAAACCATTTGGAACGTTTTTTCGTGGAGAGAAGAGTCAGTGAGGAAACCGAATCAGAGCCTTCGACTTCAAAGAACAATAAAGTTGCTGTTTACAGACATAACCATGAGTTTTCCTCCGCATACAGAATTATGTAGACCGTTGTTCTCATGCAGCAGAATCACTCTGTCTAGTACGCACCGACAGACTCTCGACTGTTTCACACATGCAGATAGTAAAGTTGGAGACACGATGGATTCATATTTATATTATATGTAGAAAATGCCAGTTTTACGACAGTTGCATCATTTTGTTTTGCTATATTTATCCGTCACATCTTAAAAGTCAGATGAAGCTGAAGCTAGCGTCCAGTTGTTAGCCTCTACTTTGACGTTGAAGGGAAAATCTTCATCACAAAGTTTAAATCATTTGCAAACATTTTACGGAAAATGAAGATTCAATCAAATAAAGTTGCTGATTTGTGGAAACTTGTAAATTTGAGATTTTTCCTACATCAAGGCTGAAGTGTGTAGACATGCGTAGACATGCCCTGAAAGATAATCTGAGACTGGAATGAATGCTAAAAAGACATTCAATGCGGGTAAAAACATGTAATGTTTATTTTATGGATTTTTTTTTCAAATCCGAAACAATTTCTACAAATCAACAATTTAGTTTCATCAAATCCTCATCTGCATTAAAAAAAAATCTGATATATTTAGACTTTTATATACAACATTTTTTGTAGTAGCATTTTATTTTCAAAATAGATTTTCATAAACCGGAAGTTTAAGTTCGGACCGGTTTGTGAAAATATTGTCCAATTTAAACCGGTCCGTGGTCTGAAAAAGGTTGGGGACCGCTGCTGTTTCTCATTTACAAGCTGACTTGTTCAGAAATAACTAGATAAATGTCCTGATGTAACAACACCTTAGTTCATGGTTCGTCCCTGATGTTCATGGGTCAAAACAGCTGTACCCTTAACAGTTTTGATGGTTTATGTGGTTTCAGGTCAGCGATGCCACTAAACTCAGACCAAAGGCCGAGTTTTGTTTTGGTAAGTCCACTTTCTGTTTCCTCCTTTTCCTCTTTCTGTTTTCTTCTTCCTCTGCTTCATCCGCGGCTCAGACTGCTGTGAGAACTGTCAAAAGGCCTTCAGGCCTGAAACCTGCCGTCAACACGTACCTGGTTTTGTCGGTCAGAGTGCCCCCCACTCTTTGTGTGGTGTGTTTCCTCTCTTTTGTCTGCTGCTGCTTGTTGTTCCTCCAATGTTCAACAGTAGCTGTTTGTCACTCAATAGGAGGAAACTGTGCGATGACAATACACTGACCTGCAAGTGTTAACGTGTGGATGTGCGTGCACACATCCTGTGTGGGAGTGAACGGATATTTTTAGATTCTCCTCTCTGGTCTGTGCAGTGATCAATGTGGGCATGAGGAAGTTCTACCTGCAGGCCAACGACCAGCAGGACTTGGTGGAGTGGATCAATGTCCTCAACAAAGCCACCAAGATCACAGTGAGCACATTACACGTACATTCTCACGCGGGAACGGATCAATGGTGGCCACAGCCCATAGAAAATTAGCTGATGAAGCTCAGCTTCAAGCTGCCATCCAGAAGTTTCAGAACACAAAGAGAGCTCAGCACCTCTAAAAATCCTATTCCAGAGCTGATTGGACCAAAACAAACATGTCTGGAGGGTCTCAGGACTCAAACAACACTTGCTTACCCTTCAAAATTCACAAACTCCAGTGTTGACGTTCTTTAAATTAAAGGTTTAGCACAGACTCGCTCCTCCTCCCATCGGCTGTATTTGACACAAGACGTGTACGGGGAGGGATCCAAGCACGCTTTGACTGTTCAGCTGTTCCAGCTCATTCTCACTCCCAACTCATCATATGTGGACATATGGTGTGGTCTCCCTCATTGACACTTTTTGACGTTTGGGATGACCCTAACTGGTCGTTTTTTACCACATCCACCTGTCTCTTTGTGTTGCGTGACATAAAGCGGCTTTTTGCTATGTTTTTAACATAGCTAGCGGACCGCTAACTATGTTAAAAACATAGCTAGTAGGAAAAAAAAAAAGATTAAAAAAGATTTAAAAAACAGCTAGTAAGTTAGCCCAAAACTAAAAGCTAATTAAAGCCAAACAAAAATAAAATTGAAATTGAAAAAGACAAATGCGTGCCTCCAACAGCAAAATCCAGTCTTGGATGCACTTAAAATACATGTGAGCAATGCAGCAACGTGTATCTTGGCTGCAATAAGTGTAGCCAACATGAATTTTGGATATTGAAGCTAAGTTTATATGCATATTTGTGCTGTTCTTGGCAATGCGAATGTGGTTGCTTTTCTAAAAAGAAAAAAAACATAAATCTCTTAACTTTGTGTTATTGTAAACCAGGGGTCCTCAACCTCTAACAGTAAAAAAGCCATTTGGACTCGATTTCTACTGATCAAAACTTAGAAGGAGCAATATAGTCTAACTTTAACCTTTAAGAAATTTGGATACGCATTTATTACCTTCTTTTTTTAATTACTTATATAAATTATGTCTATTTTTTGTCACAAACAAAAGCAAAAATATAAAAAGAACCTAGCATCTCTCAAAATGTGATTATTATTATTTTTATAACCCGTGTTGTGCAGCATTTGATTAAATATGCTTTTAACTTATTAAAGATCAAACTTTTACCAAAGTTTTTCTTTCCATATAAAATCTGTTCATTCTGGAGGTAGAGTTGATCAAACAAGACGTCTTCAGGTCAACAGGATGTAAAAACCTACATAGTTTATCTTCTATGTGAACCTCAGACATCAATTTATACATTTAACTCATCTCAAATGAATAATCGCTCCTGTCGGTTACGATTAGATAACACCTGCTTAATAGTCTTCTGCTCTGTCTGTTGGGATGAAGGTGCCAAAACCTGGAGAAGGACACATCAGCCATGTGGAGAATCCACAAGAAGTCCCCGGTGCCATAAAACAAGTTTCTTACAAAACGGAGATCATTGGAGGAGTTCCCATCATCACAGCCACTCAGGTACATTCAGAAGAACTCGTTTATCTCAAAAGTAAAAAAAGAAATATATAAATACATTTCATTTTACAACTGTTTTTGTTACATTTTTGTCAAAAACACTTCATGGGGTTACAGGCTTTGAGTCACAAGACATCACATTTCTGTTAGCAGCCCATCAGAAGTAGCACAAAACCGCTTTCTGCAAGTACTGATAACGCATTTTCAACATGTTTCTTCCAGGTTAACAGAAAATACAGTTTTTTTAATTCTGGGTCATGTTGCACACGGCGTTCCTGCCGCTGCTCAGGTTCGGTCCTGTCTGCTGGTATGCAAGTACGCAGGTGCTGAGGCGAGTGTAGACCGGCCTGACTTCTGTTCTCATGACCCTCCTGTGTTCGTTCTTACAGCTTTCAATCATCATTTGTTTGTGAAGAGCGCTCACTTCCTGCCATGAATCTCCTATAAAGTTCCAAGCTGAGTTGCTGATGAAAACCAATAATTTACCACAGGAGGCTTAAACTGGCAGCCCACGGGCCATTTACGACCCCTAAGTCGATATTTTGTCCTGCCTTAATGTGAAAGTTCAGTGTCAGTGTTCAGAAGAGTGTCTAGTAAGCAATATTCAGGATGTCCACACTTTTTAGATGATAGCTTTGTATTTGCTTTGTGATGTTTCAGCTTTATGCTTAAAACTTTACATTTACTATTATCGTTGGATCTGGTCATCAGAAAAGTCCTTAGCAACAGTTGCTAGTGTCGTTAGCTCCTGTCGTTTCACAGGACACGCAGATGATATTGCTTAGTAGAACATAGACATGAAGAAATGTTCAATAAACTTGTTCAGTAGACATACACAATGGACCAAAGATATATTTTGGCACAAATGGAAACCCAAACGGCCCAGTCTCAGCCAGACTCTGCCTTCAATGGCATAAAACTCTGGTTTACTTGATTTAGGGTGTATTCAGATGGGAAATGTCCATCGGTCATGACCCAGCTGGACCAATCGGGGTCGAGTCCTGAACTTTCATTTAGTCTGTATTCCAACTTTTCTGTTTTGGACCAAACCTTGTAAACAAAAGCATGTGTCTAAAGATCTCTCCAGTCATTGGCCAGGAATTATGAGGGCGGGACAAAGAAACGAAATCCTGCCCTTTGCAATCCTACTTTCTCAAACGTTATTTTTCATTGATCAATTTTGAACGTCTGTGTTAACGTCAGGTAAGACACTTTTTCTTGCTACTTTAGTACGATGAAGGCGTGCTGCACGACTGCTACTGAGGAGGCGTAATGCTAATAAGTATTTATGACATATACTGTAGCTTGTTGCGAAAACAGTGAAAATCAGCGTGTATTCTTCCAACCACATTTTATTGAGTTGCTGTGTCTCATTGTTGCTCCGTTACTCTGAAAAAATCCCATAATGCCTGGCTACAGTGGCCGGCTTGGTCCAGTTGTTCCACTCCGAGCACGGAGCGTATTCAGGCTGAGGAAAATCAGAACGAACCGGACCTTAGTGCGACTGGAAACGAACCAATACCACTCCAGAAGATGGGTCAGAGAGCTTGGTCCTGGACCAGGATCCGCGTTGGTGTATTCAGACTGAAAATTTGTTCTGGATTATCGGGGGAAACAAACTCTGGTTCACTTTAAGCAAACAAATGTGTTCATTGTGAATACACCCTTAGATTTGAACCTTTTATAAACAGCTGACTTCTAATTTAAAGTTAAAGAAACTGCAGCTTTAATAGATCAGCAGCGTTACATCATGAAAGGAACCATCAGAACCCTTTACCTGTCCAAAGCTTGCAACAAAAGATCATGAGGTCTTTTTGTGAGTTGGTCTGGTTGAATGTTCAGTTCTGGGTCTCAGTTGAAGGACTTCTTTATTTTTTATAGCCTTTCAGTGTTTCTTCACTTCATATTTTGTCCAGACCAGATCTTTTTTGAGATGTGTTAACTCTGTTCTAGGATCCATCATATTCCTGAGAAGAAGATATGGACTAAAATGTATGATTTTGAAAAGATGACTTGACTCTGGGGCTGTAAGATGACAAGTGTTAAACTATAAACCACTTAGTCTAACAGTCATTCGCTCAGAGGCCAAAAACTGTGATGACAGAAGAACAGGTCAAAACTTTATTAATCCCTAAAAGGAAAAGCTGCTTTGCTACATCATCACAAATAACATTAGCTTGAGAAAGTTCAAGTTCCACCATTTGAAAATCTAAGGTCTATTGGTTTAACTTGTGATTTTGAACGTGAGTTTTTGATGGAAAATTGAAAAAAAAAAAAAAACAAAGTCGTTTCTCAGATTTCAGTTTGGTGGTGTGCTTCTTTGTCTGATTTTCAGGAGCAGGGGGAGAACGGGTCGGATCAGGGAAAGCGGGCTCCAAACCAGCTACCTTTCTTCCTGTCCCGGACGGTCCAGGACCGGGCCTTCATCAAGGCGGGATACTGTGTCAAACAGGGAGCTGTGGTGAGAGCCACACCCCCATCACATGATTTTGTTTCTGTCGTCTTAGTAGCTGTGTTTCCATGGACACAAGTAATCGGGATAAAAACGTGTTATGTGAACACGCCATTCGGAATTCTCTGATCTGATCAGACTCATTCGGCTTTGGTGGGTAATCCAGATCGTGGTGCATGTAAACAATTTATTTCGATTGTGTGTTACTACTGCGCTGGCTTTTGGAGGTTTGGAGCGCGAACAGGACCGATCGGCTGCTCTGTGCAAGTGAACTGTGTCTTCGGGAAGAGCGGCCGGACTCTACCGCTTCATGTCTTCAAGCAGGGTGCTTTGTTACCACAGTCGGGGAAAACTTTTTCTCCTGGGAGAACTGTGTCTCTGAGCGACTCCAAGGCGATCTGATCCAATCTAGGACATTTAATTGGACATGTAATTGCAGCTACTGACCCCTCCACCCATGCAGTTTACTCACACACACCCCCAAGAAGAGTTAAATCCTTGAGGTTCAGACGAGTGACACCTCATGGTCAGGAGAAGACTCAGGTCTCGTACATGTAAAGCTGCTTTTCTCCGCTTCAGAATCCACTGGGATTTTGTTTATTGCATAAACGGTTGAAGAATTACGGTTCTGGATAAAAGGATAATAAATAGTTATAGTCAGTTTAAAGTTAATAAAGACAATTGAAGTCATTTGGTATTTAAAAACAAAGTTTTAGAATGACTGAAGACAATTCAATCTTGATGAAAGTTTAGTACTTTTGTTGACCGATAATGAGAGTTGAAGATGATTGATACAGGTGATATGGGAGTGCACAAACTACAGGAGATTCCAAATTATTAGAATTTTTCTAAATACGTAGTGTAAATGACAGTCAGCTTAATTTTAAATATTTAAAAAACCTCCTAAAGATAACAATATTTTTGTTAGTTTTACTAAATTTAAGCACAGGCTGTGACAAAGCATCTTTTTTATTTTCTGCATCGATGAACATGTTGACGCGTTTCAATCGTTTTTTTACTGATTCTTGAAGAATCGTTACATCCTTAGTCTGGATCCACTGCAGCCGTTTCTGCTTGTGAGTGTTGTTTAGGGGGGTCCAATAGAAGGTTTACGTAGAACTGCACCTTCTGGGGGATCCTACACCTTGATGTTTGTGGACTCCGAGACACCAGCAGCTTTGAATATGTGCTGCTGCTTTTGTAATAGCATTTTTGCAGCTGCTCTCTAAATCTGATGTATTTGTCTGGCAGAAAATAGTGGTAGTTTTCCCTCTAACTGAGCTTATCTGGTAAACTAATGATCACAGGTGTCTAAGATTGATCCAAAAAGACTCAATATCATCCATGAGTTTGATTGATTTTGACACTTTAATACAATTTGCATAATAATTTGGAACGCACTGTAAGTTCCTCATTTCCAACAGTCAGGCTGAACATTTTTATCACTTCAACAGCACAAACTGGCCCCTTTCACAGTCTGCAGGATATGGAGGGTATTCTAAAAAATGTCTGCATGACACCTGCGTCTCACCTGCCTCATTCCCCCTTACTTACTCTTGTGTGTTCGCTCTGACTCGTTTGTGGTCACCGAGCGACATTGATGTTTTGTGTGTATCATTTTATCCACTTTTCACCTGCAGACCGGTCAAATCTAGTGGTAAGGGCAGTTGTGACTGTAAATAACATTTTAAATGTGACTTCTTTTCTTTGTAGTGTAGTTATTTATAAAAACGTCCATGTCTTCCCTCTCTGTGCGGGACCTTTAAGCAGGATTTTGATCACATGCGCTGTTTTATCTGTTCCTTTTGTTTTTCAGATGAAGAACTGGAAGAGGAGGTACTTTATACTGGATGAAAAAGCTGTGAAATACTTCAAGTCTGACCTGGTTAGAGCCTCAATATATATAGATATAAAACTCTCCTATGTACTCGTGTAGACGGACAGGTGTGCATGTGTCTATGAATCCTGCATGTTCACTGTTCTCCACACGTTTCAACATGCCTCCTTCAGTACAATGATCCTGGTGCGGACAGATTACTGGGTGATGTGCTCACCACAGCCTGTCTGAGCATGTGCACAGACACACCCAGTGTGAGTGTGCATGTGCCCCCCTGGATTGTTGGATTATACAAGCACATAGGTGTTGATTTGTTGTTGTGGATTTCATAAAATGAAATATTTACATGTTTTTAAATATAGCCCTTGTAGGCAGAGATGAGGCCCTAAACTATATTCTGTCTTGGTTTTTTATTTAGGACCGAGAGGCCCTCAGAGTCATCCCACTAAAGGAGATCCACAAAATCCAGGAATGCAAGCACAGGTGAGTCGGCCTGAACTTGCTTGTGTGTTTTTGAGCTCTTCCAGAGTTTAAGCAGCTGTTTATTCTGCTTTGCAGTGAACTGATGATGAGGGACAACCTGTTCGAGTTGGTGACCAGCTCCAGAACCTTCTACATACAGGTGCCTGCAGACCAAGATTTATTCTTCGAACTACAGACCAGAGCTTTCTGGTGGTCCTTTATTTTCAACAATCTTCAGATTTAAAAGGAGATTTTGATGACAAAACAAAAAATGTCTTTTTACTGACTCAACCCCTTTGAAAAAGCACAGCTACCACCTAAGACTGCAGCCGGAGGAAGGGAAAAGTCAAGAAAAGAAGCAGATTGATGATAAATACTTAAAGGGAAACTAAACAGGGAAGTTGGAGGCTGACTCCACCCACAGCTGATATTTGAAAATCCAGTCAGAGGGGTGGGGCTGGGACTGTTATCATTACTGGGGTTGTAGATCATGACATGAGACTTCTGAAATGACTGAAATTGTTTGACCAATCACAAAATCCAACTGTAATACCTCAATTCAAGCACACAGACAGTTTTTGACAATATATTCAAGTTTATTAGTACAAGTTTATTTTAATTTATCAAAATGTGTCAATGACCAACAGACAGCACTTTTTAAGCCCAATTTATAGAGATCAACAGACAAAAAAGTTGATTTAGGGTTTGGTTACCCTTTAAGAATTAAATGCAAAAGTGGGAAAAACAACCAACACTATTAAAAAATTACACAAATTATGTAAAAATGTACGTTTTAAGTCAGACTCATCTCACTGAACTTCTTTCCATCCATCAGGCTGACAGTCCAGAGGAAATGCACAGCTGGATCAAGGCCATCTCTGGAGCCATCGTTGCACAGCGTGGGCTGGGGCGCTCCACAAACACGGTACACAGGCCTGTGGAGGGTCGTAGAGAAACTGAACTTTTTGTCCAAAAAGAATTATTCTGGAACATCATTCAGCTGTTGTGGGGTTTAGAAAAGTTCTAGAAAGGGGCTTTATTTGGACTTGACTTAAGTTTAAGAAAAATACAATACCAGTAACTCTAAATGGAGAATTAGGACTGTTGGATGCATTGATGGATTTAGTCTGCACGTGATGTGGATGGAGGATTACACCAACAACTGTTGTTTAAAGAAAGCATGGATTTTTTATCATGATTTTATGACTTTATTCTAAAAAAGTTACAACTTTCTTCCATAATTTTATAAGTTTAATCTTGTAAAATTAAGAGTTTTTTCTTAAAATTTTACAACTTTATTTTCATACATTTATTTATTTGTTATTCTGGTTGTAGAGAGCATAAAAATAAGAGTAAGGCATAATGTTTATATCAGATTGTTTTATAATTAATGGGAACAAGAGTGAAGAGAACCAAAAGAAAAGAAAAATACTGCAGGATTATACAGGTTCCACAATGTCTTCAGAAAACTAGGTCCCCCTATGACCATTTTTTTATTTAAAAAAACGTTCTCAGTAGTGTTTAATTATGAATATGAAATTTATAACCAAAATACCACAACTTAAATGTCTTAAAAAGTCATTTTTCATATTGATCTGATGCCTCTGTTTCCAAAATCTCCTCTGAGAGGGCGTGGCTTTTGGAGCTCCGCCCCTGAGCCCCCTGTCTGATTATGATAGCTCTGTGTCTCTCTAGCTTAAATCTTCACCTCTCCTACATATAAACCTCCATCAATCTGGGTAATGTCCAGCCGTATGGTTCTGATCCAGATGTCAGCTGGACGAGGAAGTGAAGATCTTCATGGACAGAACTTCCTCCAAAATCCTGATTCTTTCTCCTTCCAGTTCACCAAAGACTCTTTTAGCTAATTCTCCAATGTTTATTGACTGTGATCAATACATTCAATCATTGGTTTCTCAGAGTTCTTGATAAAATAATCAAAGCTAACATCAAAATGCTCTTTCATTGATTTACAATCCTTTCCAACTGCGGTCAAATGAGCCGCCGTTCACATTTCCGTGGTCACATCAAGAAGCTCCGTGGAGTCTGGTGGAGATTTTCCAGCGTTCTCAGTCCTGCTACCGTAAGTATTGGATGAAACTCACACCAAAAATCCAGTGATGCTGATTTGACCACAGAAATGTGAACGGCGGCTCATTTGACTGCAGTCAATGTGAAGATACCATCTTCTCTTCTCCAGAACCTGAACTAGACACTAGGAACAGATGAGGGTTTAGTGCATGTGCAGCAGAGCTGTTGATGGAAAGAAGATCATTCATTCAAACAGAGTCTGTCCAAGACAGTTTGATTGATTTAAAAGGAGAAATACTCGGAAATGGAAAAACAAAATGATTTTTTATTACATTTGGTCTCTTTCAGAAGAAAAATTACACACAGACATGTTAAAAATAATAATAATAAAAAAATTCATTGGAGGGGCACTTTAATTAAGGCTCTTTACAAAAATGGGATGGACCTCCTCTTTCTATAATGTAGTTCCAAGAAATATCCTGGCGCTTCAAAATAAAGTTCAGAAATGATCTTCTTTGTTAATTTCATAACTTTCTCTCCTCATGATAAATAGGTAACTTTTTACCTCAACAGTCACCAACAACACGTTATATCATACTGCATTTATATGGCGTTATATTTCTGTCAAAACTCCACGCAGAAATAAGACATCCTCATCAAGCATTCCGCGTGGACAATTCCGACCCCCACGAGTGTTTTTTCCTCCTCCACAAGCAGAAAAAGTCCTTGCGCGCGAGAGACTGACAACTTCTGCGTGCGTGAGCTGGTCCCTGCACACGCACAAGCAGAGTCTCAGTGAGCGCGCACGTGCAACATTTTAGTCATGTGCACTCGTGCGGAGTCTGACTCTGCTCACAGAGGAACTTTCTGCACGCGCGAAGGATAAAGAACTTTTTGGGGGCGGAGACAGAGGGCTGCACCGGCTTTCTCCTGATTGGTCTATTTTGAGGACGATGGCACCTTCTGAACAGGAAGAGAGGAGAGAGTTTGACTTAGCTGTCATGCAGAAACACTGTCAGGACACTGACATATTTGGCTTTAAAGAACAGCGAAGACTTTAGAAATACAGCGTTCTTCCTTATTCATGAGGTTAGAGACCGGAGACTTCCGTGACCTCGGAGAAGCCCCTCGTCCCCGTCTCACCCTCCAGCCCCCGCGGCAGAAGAATGTCCGTTATCGAGCCATAGTCATCAAAAACACTTCTGATCATGCTGTGTAAACATTTATTTAAAAGAAACATTGTAGTGTTGCTTAACACAGAGAGTTTTTTTTAAATGTCGCGCGTGCTTGCGCTCACTGAGATTCTTCTCGTGCGTGTGCATCACTCGTGCCTGCTGGACCAGCTCATGCTTGATGCTCGCGGAGATGTCTTATGTCTGCGTGGACTTCTGACATAAATATAATGCCATACATTTGCACCTCTCAAATTTGCTGCTGGACACTTAAGCTCCAGACGAGTGTGGGAGGAGCTACCACCAAATGTTTTCAGCCTGATCACTACATGGAAGCATGACTGTATATCTCAGTTACAATGCATGGAAGACAAGGGAGATGTTGAGAGATCAGGTTTGCTCATTTTAAAATCAGTGATCACGTCTCCATGTCTGGGTTCATGAGCTCATTCAGACTCAGTGCAGTGAGGTTCACCATCTGCTGCAGGAGCTGCATCTGAATGACGGACGCCTCCAGCGGTACTTCTGTCAATATGTGACCCAGTTTGATGACTTGATGCCCTGCATTAGTCCAAGGAGGAAAAATAAGAATAAAGTTAGAAGATTTTTTTTATTTTTGTCTCCATACAATAAGAAAATGATCATAAAGTTCAGGAGGAGAATGATCAAATTCTCCTGCAGGTTGGTTGGGGACTCAACCCCCTAATCACATCATTGAACACGTCACGGGTCAAAGCTGAGGCCCTGATTGATTGATGCAATGCATCTTCTTTGCAAAAGTTCAGATTTTTGAACTCAGAAGCTCTAAATAACCACAGCTGAGCAGAAGCCCCTGTCGACCGTCGCGCCCGATGTGAACTGGAGGTGAAGTGGGTTCCCCGTGCAGCCCGCTTAGCGGCTCTTCCACGTGCGGTGTGAGCACGGCTTAAATATTTGCTATGACCTAATACCTGCAGCACGCCCATAGAAAACATCTACATGAACACTTTTGCTCTAAGGGTTTCCTGATCTTCAAATTTTGTGCATCTGCGTGCTCCTGCTTGTATCTACCCATACAGGCAGTGGTGACTAAGGCATAAAGTGATCGAGGTTTCCTTGTGAAGCACTCATAAAATACTTAAAAATCATTCAAGCTTCTAAAAACTGTCCACTCAGAAGTCCACGTGTGGCTCTGCTGCCTCTGAAAGACAGTGGAGTGGAGCTCTGCTGGAGGATTCTGCTGGTGTTTGTGACAGAGTTCTGTTGTTAACTGTTGTTTCCAGATGCGTCAGGCCAGGCGGCTATCCAGCCCGTGTTTACAGCAGGACACGCCGTCCTGCAGCACGTAGGTCACCTGCTGCCCCATCAACTCTCCAACCATTACCGCTTCTTTAATTATGCAGTTATCTCACCACCATTTATTATCTTCACCTCCACCATGCACCACAAAGATGGTTCCCCGTGCACGAGTGTCTTTCAGACATTTGTATACGACAGTCTCACCTGATGATGAGACACAGTCACCCTGTGACATTCAGAGCTCTAGGATCTCTTCTGTGAGGGTCAAGGGTCAGATGTGCATCTTAATCCCACTCTGTCCTCCATTGAAGTCACCAAACCTCTGATCTGCTGCCTCTTTGTCCTCACAGCTGTACTCAGTCAGAACGTTCTTTCTGTTTGCTAACCTGCTGCTTTCTGTCTGTCTTTTCAGAGGTTCAGGTCTGACACTTTACCCCCCCTCAAATGAGCGTCCTTCCTGCTGCTGCTTCCTCCTGCCGCTCATCGTCCAATCATCTCTCCCGCTGCTTTTCAGCTTCCTGTCCCACTCATGACACCTCCAGCATTACTAGCTTGTACGTGGCTGCTGACCTTTTTATTTCTGATCTCCTACGTAACAAACTATCAGTTTGTTATGGTTTCATATCTGGATTTGCTCACTTTGATTCTCAAAAACCTAAAAATCTACACGGAACCAAGGTGATTCTGAGGAAGCAGAAACATTTTTGAATGTTTTTCCTCCTCAGAAACAGATCAATGAACTCACAGAAGTGAGTCCTGGTAAACCGCTGGGTGCTGGTTTGATGTGTTCAACAGCACCCCTGCAGGATAGTTGGGAAATCTGCACCCTAACATCCATGTACACCAGGGGTCACCCTTAGGCCGTGTCAGACCAGATCTTCTTCAACTCGTCAACATGGGAAGTTGGCGTTTGATTTGTTTTTTAAACTTCAGATGAAAAAAAAAAAAATTTTTTTTCAAATTTAAATGCAATGACATGAAATTTACTTTAATAAACAAAATTTAAACCATTTAGATATATAAAAAATATATTAGGATTAGAAAGAACATGTTAAGAAGATCACATCAGAGCTAGAAGGGTTATTCTGATAAACAAATATACACAAATAGTAATACCTGCCTATTTCTCCATGGAAGTCTATGGGACTTTGGCCTTCTTGCACGCTATTTGGAACATGGAGGGGTTGATATGTCCAGTGCTTATACGGTCTATGGCAGGACCCATTAAAGTGTAGATTTTCCCTTAAACATTAAAGTTGTGGTTAACAAGCAGCTGCGCCCAACTCAAGTGTGACAAATAAAAGGCAAAATAAAATAAAACAACTGTCATAATAATGAAATTAACTTAAATCCACAGTGAAAGCAACTTTTTTATCAGTGTACCTGTAGCATTGGTTGTTCTCACTTATCAAACTGGGTTTGGTTTGTGGGAACAACAACCATCACAGTAAATCCAGATCTGGAGGAAGACTCCTGGTTTTGTCTGTAAATAGCAGCCTTAAGTTTCTTTGAAGTCAAAGACTCTTCCTCTGATTCCTCAATAGCTTTTGTTTTTTATTAAACTTAAATTTAAACATGACGTTCTGCATTGCGCAATCAGGCAGTCATTGTTCATGGTTTAAAGGCATTTGTCTGTGTTAAAATTATTTGTTTTTCACCTGCATTGAACAGTTTTGAGGTAAAAATAAAATTTAAAAGTAAAAACAAATTTTTAATGTGGACTATTCCTGAGCGGGATTCGAACCCATGACCTTCTGAATGTGAGTCCGCAGCCATAACCACTTGACCGTCTAGTGGCGGAATCTGGAATGCATGTCAAACTTAAATTTAAACATGACGTTCTGCATTGCGCAATCAGGCAGCCATTGTTCATGGTTTAAAGGCATCAAAAATGGATCAACACCCCCACCCCCCATGTCACCAGTTTGTCATTTATGGTATTTGTCTGTGTTAAAAATATTTCTTTCCCCTGCATTGAACAGTTTTGAGGTTAAAATAAAATTTAAAAGTAAAAACAATGTTCATGGTTTAAAAGCATCAAAAATGTCTCACCGTCCCACCCCCCCCATGTCACCAGTTTGTCATTTATTGTATTTGTCTGTGTTAAAAATACTTCTTTCACCTGCAAATTTAAACCTTACAATCTGCATTGTGAAATCAGAAAGTCATTGTTGATGGTTTAAGGTGATCACCACAACACTACTTTGATAAGGGGAGGGGGGCATTGCAGCAGAAGCTGAATGTTCCCGGGATTCTAGTGTTAAAGTTCACTGCACTGAGGTTTTTCACATCATATCTTCAATTCTACACTTAAAGTTTTCTAGCTTCATAATAACGTATAATGGAGTTTCCCATAGGATGGCTAATGCTCGGTCAACATAAACATACATTGCTGACTAAATGAACATCTATATAAACTCACATGCATGAATTTTCCAAACCAAAATTTTTTTAAGTAACCATTTGTGGTCTATAGCAGTGTTCCCCAACCTTTTTGAGGCTACGAACCGCTTTAAATTAGACAGTACTTTCACAGACCGGTCCGAACTGAGCCAAAGTTGGTATTTTTACGTTTCTGGTTTATGAAAATCCATCTTCAAAATAAAATGCTGCTACAAGAAATGTTGTTTAAAAAAGTCTAGTAGATATTTTTTATGCAGATGATTAATATTCAATGAAAGACAGTTGTTGATTTGTAGAGCATTTATTTATTTCTGTCTGCGGCCCATTTCTTAAGTGACCCATGGAGCGGCATGGGGTTGGGGACCACTGCTCTACAGCAGAGTTTTTTCCTCATTCTTTGCTTATTCTTCTTCAAACATGTACTGCTTTAGCACAATCGCCACCTAGTGGCCCAACTGAAACACCCTCCAGGAGAGGCAGAACAATTGTTAGAACTTCTCCTTTAGAGAATCCATGTAACTCTGTATGATATTAACAATCTCAGTATTTCACTGATACATTTACAGTATGTTACCTGGATCAGATTAATATGAATATATTCAAAACATAAAGTAGATTATTAATCTATTTCTAAACAAATGTCTATAAATGTGTAAACTCAAAATTAAATGTAATCAAATTGAATTGAGATGATCAAATAATTTGGGGAAATTATTATTCATACTCCACCCTATAAAGAGCTTCTTCCTCCTCCTCATCATCATCATCCATCTTCAGAGCAGGGGACTCTGTGTGTGGGGGTCTCATTGGAAACCAGGATCCAGAACATTCTGATCATGTTCCTCACAGGTTCCTGGTTCTCAACAAAGCTGTTCTAACTAAAGCTCTTTCTTTTACATCCATCCATCCATTTATTAATGCATCCATTCATTCATCCATCCTCTCTTCTCTGTCTCATCTCCTCCACTTTGCTCGTCTCTACAGGAGAGCAGGGACCCCCAATGTTCCTCCACCTTCTACTGCCCCCTGCACCCGGACCCGGACTCCCCCTCAGCAGCGGCTCAGCCTTTCCCTGGAGACGCGCAAGCAGGAGAACTACCTCGGCCTCCGCCCTTGGAGGTTAGGCGCCGTCCATCCCGTGCTGGTGCTCCCCCCGACACGCTCCCGTCTGTCCCTGCAGGAGGAGCTGCGGTCTTCCAAGTGACACAGGAGCACGAGTTTCTCCAGAGACGCTGCAGCAACGGCGAGGAGCAGGAGCCAGTCGGCTGCTTGACAGAAGATCCAGACCTTCAAATGTCTGCGCTGTAAGGATGAGGATCACATCAGGTCACTCACTGGATCTAGTCTGCTTCTGCTCCTGGTCGTCCTGCGTTATGTTCACATGCTCAGATGCAGAAAGGAGCTCCTCTGAGATGCAGCTTCAGTTTTCCACAGCAAACCCGTGTGAGTTGCATCAACACATTTCCTGCTCAAAGGAACCAGGTCAGAAGAATGATGGGACGTTTTGGGAGTGGCTGCACCTCCAGTTCACCAAGTGGTGGAAACCTGGATTCAAAATGAGCTGAGAGCATGGAAGCTGCTCAGCAGAAACAGAATTCTGCTTCAGTTTCTTTTGGAGACAACACCAGTCATCTATGATGCCGGTCCGTTTGTGACGGCTAGGGCTGCCATGATTGGTCGACTAATCGACGACTAATCGACTGTTAAAATCGTATTTAAGCAACGTGCTAGCTATTTTGACTAATTTGGAATCTACTGAGGTTTTTTGGGCTGATTTTGGAGTTCAGCTCATATTTAAGCAACACACTAAATATTTTTTGCAAAATTGGCATGTATTATGGGTTTTTAAGCAACTTTAATACAAAGTTTTATGAAATTTAGGTAAACTCTTTCATAGTTCTTTAACAAAATTTCCAGTCTTTGAGCATTTTGCAAATAGCTTTTGCATTTTCAGCAAATCCCTTCATCAATTAAAGTAAATTGCGTCACCATTTTCAGCAAACAGCTTCAGCATCTTCAGCGACTACTTTCAGCGAAAAGTATTCACACAAGCATTATCACAGGTAGTGCAACTTTTGTAGTTTAATCTTGTTTTAATACCAGAAGTTAGTGAAGGACAGAGGCTGCACAATTCATTAAAGGTTTAATAAACTATCATCTTAATTGTCCTTATCTTTAGATAGTTTAAAGTTAATGATGTTTAAGATGTGTTCTTTACATCCCATTTGCACATGACCTGATCAGTCAACTAATCAGGAAAAATAATCGTCTATCAGTCGACTGTTAAAATAATCGTTTGTGGCAGCACTAACGACGGCAGGAAAATATTTGTATTTTTCTAGAACCTTCTGATCTGTAATGTCTGGATTAGAGATCCATGACATTAAACCAGCCTGTCACTGTGACCCAGTATTTCATTCTTCCTTCTTCCCCTCATGTATGAGCCACACTGGTTCTCCCTCTGCTGGTGGTGACAGGTTTCTGTTTTTATTGTTTTATGGTTTTGGGAAAAGACAATATAAATTCTACTCCCTTATTTTTACATACTTTTCCCTCCATGTGACACATTTAAAGTGCCTGTAGTGATAAACACATTTCTTTCTAATCTATTTATTAAAGACATGAAGTCGAGGTAAAGTGGTCTGTCATTAAAACTCCACTGATCGTCTTTTGATCTATTTTCAAAGTGTTCTAAATGGTCTTTTCATTTTGATTATACTGTTTTTAAACAAAACAAAAAACGGTAATTTTCTAGGACATAATTTCTGCAGAGCGGGGGGAGTTCTTTACAGTTGTGGTTGGGAGTATTTCCACAGAGCAGCCCCAACCTCTCTTCCCCTCCCCATTGTGGAGGAGAGAGCTTGTGGTGTATTTTCTATGTCACAAATACAGACTGTTTTAAAAGACATTTATCCATCTGCTCTTGATTAACAGAGAAATGCATTTTTGAGCTTGAGTCAATCATGAGAAAAATTCTTCAAGAACATGTTAAAAACACCAAGAACATAAATGTTGTTGGTCTTTAAAATGATTTAAAGAAGCAAATACAGAGTGGCAAATCTTTTTTTGTTAGGTGTCACCTGATCTGAAGTACTTCCTTCTGTTTACAATCAATACATTTGCAATAGAAAATTAATTAGGTATAATTAATCATATTTGTTGTAGAGCCTTTTCACATGACGTCACGCAAAATGGCGAGTGTCCAAAGTGACTTCCGGTTTACGGGTTTAGAATGGCAAAGCTGACAGCTGAACACTGTTTACAGCAATTTTATGTCAATAATAACAACAGATCTGAGACGGACAGGCGACCTGTCCAGGTAAACCCCGCCTTCGCCCTTCAGTAGCCGGGTTAGGCTCCGGCACCCCGTGACCCCGAAAGGGAGGAAGCGGTCAGGAAAATGAATGAATGAATAACAACAGACCCTCCAGGATTTCGCAGCAAATTTTTATGATTGTTGCAGCCTAAAACACCTGATGTTGCGGCGGCATTTGTGAGAAGTTGCAACAAAAGTTGCAATGTTTTTTAATATATATATTTATTTGTAAAGCACCTAAAAATGTTAATCATGAAATAAACTTCACATTCTCATATTCCAACTCTTTAATGTGACACATGCTCTAGGAAGATTCTTCATCATCACCTTGTAAAATGTTGTGCTGTCATTTAACTTGAATGGAAACTTGAAACACAAAATGAATTGGTCAACGTTGCAGTAAAGTTGTGAAAATAAAAAGTTGCAAGGTGCAAACGGGGTTTGCTTGATTTTGCCTTAATAGTTGCAATCGCAATCCTGGAGTGTCTGATACAGGGGTCTCAAACTCAATTCAGCCGGGGGCCGCTGGAGGCAGAGTCTGGGTGAGGCTGGGCCGCATCAGGATTTCCACAAGAAAAACACTGATAAAACATTACAATGTTCTCAGATATCTTTATTTCTAAGACAAAATAATGAATAACATCGTGTATAGATCTTTGTCTGTGTTGATTTATATATATAAAAAAGGGTAGTTAATGTCCGTTTCTGAAATAGTTTATATTGAAGATTGAACTTAAGATATATTGCTAGGGGGTAGGATTAAAAAAAGTTTTTTAAACTTCTTCCTACTCCATTTCGAACTACATAATTGAGGTGTAATGTATTTATTTATAATTTATATAGAATTTTCTGTTGTTGTTTTCTTGTTTTTTTTACCAAGTACTATGTATGTATTGTTCAAAATAAAAAGGACTAACTAACTAATAAAATAAATAAATACATTAAAAGATGACTAAAAAAACAAATAAATTAGTAATAAATAAATAAAAAAATAATAATAATGACCATACAGCAGATACATATTACTGAAGAAACCACATATTGACTGACTAGAGAAAACTGATTATTTTTATTCAGTTTCAAATGTCTGTATTAACAGATCCTCCTTCAGAGAGAGAGAAGCCCCGGTAACGAGAAAATCTTTGAAGGATTTCATTTTTTTGTAGATTTTTGTAGAACTCCTCACAGTAGATAAATCTGATCTATATGTCCTCCATTCATTGGAGGTGTTGAGTGCTTGCGCAGGCTGCATCAGTGCGCATTCGGGGGGCTGCTTTCCATGGGGGTTCTATGTAAACGCGCGTATCAGAATATTGGACTTCTACTCGTGTTTGCATGGACTGGAATGCGCGCCGACACAGCCGGTGTGTGAACCTTAAAATTCACAGACACGCCCACGCAGGTGCGAGCCAAGCTCAGGATCACATGTTGGACAGGTGGGAGCAGCGGATCGCCGCGAGGTGAAAGAGGGTGGGCAACAGGTTTGCGGCTCGGAGCTTGTGGAGCTCTGATTTAATAGGAACAGCCAGCACATCAAAAAACGTATCCCTTGACATCATATGTGTATTCATTCTAAGAGAGACATCCACTGACGGAGCTGGTAGCTCCTCCTACACGCGGCGCGACAACAGAAACACATTTTTTGACGAGCCGCGAGCAGCAAATTCCCTGCGCGGGGCACGCAAATTTACCACGTGAATCTCGTTTGGTGCTTCATGGCTCCTCCTCCGGCCAGGTGACTGGAGGAATGAAAGAATGAGGGAGGAGGTACTGGACAGCCCGCCGATGTCCCGCCTCCAGAGTCATATACCTCACTGTGATTGGTTCGTTCAGCTCCGCACACAACAACTGTCATTCATATCAATCTTGCGGGCCGCACGAACAGTAATCCGTCATATGAAGACGGGGGCCGGAAATTATCATCCTGCGGGCCGCAGATGGCCTGCGGGCCGCGAGTTTGAGACCCCTGGTCTGATAAAAGGTAACCAGACTAAATGTAACAGAAATTTGTAGAATATAATAATAATAATAATAATAATGGATTGGATTTATCTAGGCTTTTCCAGACGCTCAAAGCGCTTACATTGTGTATCCATTATTCATTCACACCTCATTCATACTTGGTGATGGTAAGCTACTACTGTAGCCACAGCTGCCCTGGGGCAGGCTGACAGAGGCGTGGCTGCCAGTACGCGCCTACGGCCCCTCTGACCATCACCGGAACATTCATACGCATTCACACACCAGTGGAGCCACACTGGAGGCAAGTAGGGTTAAGTGTCTTGCCCAGGGACACAACGACACTTGGCTGGCGGGAGCCGGAATCGAACCGCCTATCCTTCGATCATTGGCCGACCCGCTCTACCGCCTGAGCCACTGCCGCCCTTCGTGTTTTATATTTAACAAATGTCCTCCCTGGTTGTCTTGTTTTCCCTCTCAGATCAAATGTCAGTATTCCTCCTGCAGAACGCTCCACAGCTGCTTCCCCAAAATCCTCTGGATGATATTAAACCAGTCGTGGATTATTTCTCTCAACAACCAGGTCAGATGAAGGTTACAGGAACTTCAGTGAATGCTGCTTACATTTCCGTGTTCACAAAATCACTGAAAACAGAGATAAAGTCAGACAATTTCAACATGTCTGACAATAAAGAAGAACTAATAACTGTTGTGTTATTTTGTGATGTAGCTCCTCTTTGCTGTTGATCATAACCGTGTCTGATCCATGCGGGATACTAAAGGTAAACAAGGATCAAAATTATTTGAAATCATCAGATAAATATTCCTATTAAAAGCACTATTATTTTTATAATTACCCCTTAAAATACCCAGAAAAATAATAATAAATGCATCTTATATAAACTACATTTAGCATTGGGTGCAGTTAAAACACGCATGGCCATCATGCAGCATGTGCATCTTGGCTGCTATTACGTGGTCAACGTGAATTTCATCAGTTTTTGTGTTGATCAAACTTAAAACAGGTGTGAATAACATCAAGCAGAATAGAACTGTTAGAATAATATCTGCTCAAATGAAAGGTTGATATTTAACCTCAAATATTGAAGATTATTCAAATTTGTGTTTAGATTTGTGAACGATCTACGACAGAAAAAAACAGTTCAGCAGGAAAAATAAAAATAAATACTGTACATTTTTCGTTGGACATTGGTAAGGTTACCTTTTATTATTTATGTAAAATTTTGTTAAATAGCGTTCAGCTGTCAGTGTTGACGTTCTAAATCCAAACACCGAAAGTCACTATTCACACTTCCAGCGTCATGGCGATGGGCAGTAAAATGTTGATCTCAGTGAGATTCGGTGCTTCAGCTCAGACTGTCAGAAGGAATGAAAGCATGTTAGGCACATTCAAGCGCTGTCCTTCATCCTGTGATGCTGCTTTGTCATGCTCAGTAGCGTCGTCTGGCCTGGACATTCCTGGCTCAAGCCCCAAATGTTTTTTTCATAGAGGTTAAGTACTAGAGGTGACATGCTAGCTTGTTGCGTACCCAAGGTTTGACACCATATTGGAATGGTATAGATGTCTGTTTACTGCTGTGTTACAATTGTACAAACAGATCTGGAAAAACAAGAAAGTAACTTTTCACTAGTAAATTATTACTGTCAGCTGATAAAGGAGAACTTATAGAGAACATTAGAACAAGACCTGAGTGAGTTTACTCTCAATAATGAACGTTTAGGATGATCTAGTCTATTCAAAGTCAATGACAGCTTTAGACTTCTCTCTATTCTCACATTTTCTGTCAGGACCATCGATCTTTTAGTTTTATGGAGGATGATGGTGGTAATTGTATTTGTGTTAGACCTCAGATCGGACCAGAAGACTCACTATTTAGATTACTAAGTGGAGAAAAAATAAACTAACCAGGATTTCCTCATTAGGGAGGAGGGAAGAGTCCATCAGTACTGAATCTCCATCCGGTGGGCTTACCGGGAAATGTGTTGTATGGAAGACAGCCTGCCTGCTGTCACGCCAGTGTCTTCTGATAGAGGCTGGGTGGATCCACTTGTAGAATGGAGCCACCAGCGTCGCCACGCCATGTGATATCCTGTGGTGTTGCGTTGCAACTGGCTCCATCTATGTAATAAGACCCGGCCGCTGCGTGCTTTAAAGGGAGTGTCCCCTGGACCTCGCCGCTCCTCGCCGTGGATGGAGTGCTCACTGAGCCCTCTCTCTCGTCTGGGGGACCATTGGGACCGGCACGGCTGTCGACCGAGCGTGTACTGGCCTATGTATAACGATATACAGCGATCTACGGCGATGTCGTCTACCCACTGATCTGTTCATAAAGACAGACAGAAGAGTCTAACAGTTTGTGTAACTCTCAGTCTGTGTGTAGATTAGAATAAAATCACAACCGTGCATCAGGTATGCTTTGTGTTTACTATATAATGACATGTTTATTTATTAAAAGTTTGAAATGTCATTTATTTGATGCACTTCACAAAAAAACATTATTACCATGACCTGGGAGTTACTTTTCTGATGATCAGAGTTTTTTCCTTTTTAAAATTTGACCAAAATTAGGTATTTGATGGTCACTTTACTGCGTCTGCTAAACCGTGTCTCATTGTGTTTTTTTACCAGTCCAATATGGTGTCGCTCTTTAAGTATCTTGGACAATAGTAAAAAGCCTGTGTGCCATCTCTAGTGATGTTAACCTCTATTGTGTCAGAATTCCCCCCAATCTTATTTACTGGAAAACTATAGTGCAGGACTATCTAGTGTCCTGGATTTTAAGGTAACTCACACACAATGCTCACTACTTTTCTTTTGCTTTTGTAAATACCGGATATGACGTAGCCGATTTGATGAAGTGAAAATCGAATTAATACGAATATTTCACGTTTATTTATGACTCCAATGTGTTCTGATGGTGAAAATGTGGATGGTTTATTGAAATATTACATTTAAACATGCTTTTTTGTTTGAAATGCTTCGACCTCAATGCATTGTGGTCTATATTCACTAATCTAGTGAGAATTGATGAACTTTAGTTTTTTGCAAAGACTACTGGGAAATTTTGAGTGAACTCTAGAATGAGTAGATTTGGAAAGCACTAGAAAATGGCGTATTGACTATATAGTGATTAGGGGAGGATTATTTGTGGGTTTTTTTTTTGTTTTTTTTTTTCATCTCAAAATTGCCCTGTAACATTCATGATGTCAGTTTCGTATTTTCTTAGCTTTAGTGAATGGAACACAAGCACTGTGGTCTGACCAATCAGGGAGGAGTTTAGCAAAGAGGGAAAATCCTCCGTGTTTTATTGGCTGACAGCTCCTCTTCTCCCAGCATTCCTCTCATTGTTCAGTCCAACTTCAGAACTTTTTGGCGTTCCCAACATCAGACAAAAAAATGGACACTCGACGTTTTTTTAAGAAAAAGAAGCGGGACAACTCTTCTGTTGTGGTGCTGAGGAGAGGAAGACTGTCCGAACATGACACAGGTAAACGCTGGAAATGTCAAAGTAATGTGAACACCTGTCTGATCTGATGACAGTTTGGTTAGCTAAAGCGTTAGCCTAGCATATCTCAGTGTGGTCCCTACATGACATGGAGATAAACTCACTAGAAAATGTACAGAACTTTTATGTGAAAATTTAAAATTAATTTAAATTTGTAAACTTAATATTTAATAATAGAGTTAATAACTCTAGGGCCGACTCCAGAGAAGGACCCGGTGACAATGACCTGAAAGAGAAAACCAAAGTGAATCTTGCTAGTGCTGCTCTTAGTCTGGCCCGTCACTCAGGACCTGCTGTCTGCCATTGAAGACTCCACCAGGGTCAACAACCACAGACAGCTTAGCTCCTAGGGTCACTCAGACACGCATACCCCTTCACCACGTTTTTTTTAATGATTAATAAAGTACAAATGTATTTAAAAGGTACAACAATATAGATATAAAATGCTAAGAACAACATGCATAAAAATAGTAAAAAAAGTAAAAAGAAATTACAAAACTTTACTGTTTTTTGTTGTTGTTGTTGAATGAATCATTTGATAACAAACTCAAGGTCTAAATAACAAGAATATCAAGAGGCACAATAAATATACATATAAAAAAGCTGACTGAACTGGACTATTGAGAGTTTTGTCTTTCCTCACAGTCAGATTCTCCTTTTTCAGTGTCAAGTTTCTCCTGCACATTTTTTTAGCTTTTCCTTCAGGTCCACATTTACCACAGAAAGATCCCTCTTAGTTTGCTCTAATTTATCAGCTTCAGTTTTACGCTGCAAGTACTGAGCTTCAATCATTTCTTTATGAAGGAGAAGATCAGTCATCTGCTTCTTTTCTAGTTGGAGGGTCTCTGTTTGATCTTTGAGGACAGAAAGTTCATCCAGCTGATAGTTACATTTAGTAACCAGCTCTTGCATCTCATCCTTCTTGGTTCTCAAACCTTCAACCTCATCTTCCTGCTTCCTCACAAGATCTTCCAGACGGGACATTTCTTCCATAGTTTCCATGTACTCGTCCAGAAGATCTTTGTATTCCTGAGGATATGTCTGCAGGTCGTCCAGCTCCTCCTGGAGACGAGCAGCGTGGTTCTGCAGAGATGAGATCATGTTATGCTGGTATTCTACTTGTTCCTTCACAGCCACATTTTCCTTCTTCACAGTATCCAGTTTGTCCTTCACATCTTCCAAATTTTTGATCTTGTCCTGGAGTTCTGTGGTTTGCACAGACAGATCTTCCATAGTTTTCTTCATCAACTCTGTTTCTTCCTTCATCTCGTGATATTCTGACTCCAGTGTTTGTTTGTGTTTCTGGTGATCTATCAATCTGTCTCTTTCACGTTTGAGGCCTTCTGCTTCTTGTTGAAGTGACTGGAATTCTTCCTGCTGAGAGTTGTATTTAACAGCCAGGTCTTTGGTAGTCTCCCACTGCTGTATCAGGTTTGAAATCTCTTCTTTCAGGTCCTTGTTCTGACCTTCCAACTGGGATTTTTCTCCTAACAGTGTGGGATACTTGTCCTTCATTTCCTCTAGTTGTTGATGTTTCAGCTCTTCAACATTCTGTCTAAAAACTTCAGCCTGCTGCTGTAAAACTTCAACTTGTTTGGCTTCGTTTTCATAGATGGATTCAATTGGCTCTTGGAGAGCAATCTTCTGTTGAAGTTTGGTCAGCTGGGACTTCAACGTAGAGTTCTCCTGCTCCAATCTTTTTCTTTCAGATTTCTTCAAATGAAGTTCTTTATTCAGCTCTTTTTTGGGTCGAAGTCGAGACTGAATTGCAGTCATTTCTGCTGTGATGTTTGCGATGCTTCCAGACAACTCCTCGACTCTTTGCTGCTCTCCATCACACAGTTGTTCCATCTGGACTTGGTTTTTCAGGTCTTTCCTGAGACTCTTCAGCTGCTTTCCAAGTGTCTTGTTGTCTTCAAGAGCAGCTTTTAGAGTTTTCTTCATTTGCTTTTGAGAAGCCTTCAAATCCTCCATCTTTTGCAGACTCACAGAGATGTCTTCAATGTTGCACATTTCTAGTTTGGTGCTTGAAAAGTCACTTAGTCGATGAATGTTCAGTGTATTTGCTCCTTTCTGAAGTTCCATTCTGCAGCTCAGATGGATCGAGTTCCTCAGCAGGCTCCAAGACGTCGTTGACGTTAGTCACCTGAATTGAGGAAGCCAGAGTCCAACGCATTCTTAGGGATAACATTTAAACTCCACACTGAAAGGTCCACAATTGAGAACTCTGTTTCAGGTCCCCCATCATAGACTTGAACCAGGGGCCTTCTTGCTGTGAGGCAAGAGTGCTAACCAATGCCCCACCATGTGCCGCTATACACTTCCACAGATAACAGTCTTTAAAGGAAAAACCAAAAATCATAAAAAAAACTTCAGCAGAGAAGAGTCAAGAAGATAACTTTACTTTAACATTTGTTGGTGTGAATTACTAACTTTTTTTTTCCTCTGCTGGCCTTGTTCACGTTTTGCGTCATCACTTTTCATCCAAACACTCCTCAGGAATCAGACTCAGTTTGAGCTCAACTGGAGACCTTCATCCTAAATTCTGGGAGGATCAGTCTTAGCCAAATGCAACAGAGCTAAGTTGACAGATTTATGAACAAATGTATGGACTTGTTACCAACCTGACCACAAACTAATGACAAGCTGCTCTAAAACATCTGACTCATTGGGAAATAATGCCACAAATATGTGTTTGGAAATGAGGACCCTGTAAATCTTTGCATTGCTGCATCCAAGCAGCACTGACAGCATTTACATCCAAATGTCACAAACTGTTATGAGTATGTGGTGAAACAAACGTAAATTAAGAGTTTCTATGAAGTGTCTGGAACCACAGCAGGATTTAATTATTTCTGTCAGTAGAGGGCAATACACCAACATATATGGATGTGAACAAAGTTAAAAATGAATAAGGTCCAAATACATTTGAAGCTCTCTATTTATAATCTGCTGAATTTTTCTGTTTCAACTATAACTCTGCCGTGTGGAACAAGTTAAATGGACTTCCTACTTTGTGATTGGATTACGACTTTTCCTGGACTCAGTACCGGCAAGCCTTCCTCCCCTGCTCCTTTCAAGAGAACAAAGCTTCTACATGCACCATCTAATTTCACTAATATCATTAGAAAGATAGTTTGTCCTCTCTCAGTGGGTGGAGTGCTCCTGCCTCAGGTGGAGGAGTTTAAATATCTTGGGGTCTTGTTCACGAGTGAGGGAAGATTGGAGCGTGAGATCGACAGGCAGATTGCTGTGATGCAGTCTCTGCACCATCCGTTGTGATGAAAAGAGAGCTGAGCCAGAAAGCAAAGCTTTCGATTTACCGGTCGATCTTTGTTCCAGTACTCACCTATGGTCATGAGCTCTGGGTCGTGAACAAAAGAACGAGATCCCGACTACAAGCGGCTGAAATTAGTTTTCTCCAGAGGGTGGCTGGGCGCTCCCTTAGAGATAGGGTTTGGAGCTCGGTCACCTGGAGAGATCTCGGAGTAGAGCCACTTCTCCTCCGCATCCAGAGGAGCCAGCTGAGGTGGCTCTGCTGAATAGATCCCTTCTGGACACCTCCCTGGAGAGGTGCTCTGGGCATGTCCCACTGGGAGGAGGCCCCGGGAAAGATACAAGTTTGGGCATCTTTGTTTAGACTGCTGCCCTCACGACCGGTCCCAGATTAGCGGAAGAAGAAAGTGGATGAAATAGAGCTAGTCAACGACTAATTTAATAGTCGATTAGTCGTTACTTTATATTATATGGAGTCAGAGTGTAGTAAAGTTGAATAAAGTTGTGAGTGTTCAGCACCAAAAAATGCACTTTTTTGTGATTTTCCAGCTCCTCTCTTTACGTTTTTCACCACAAAAAATGTAATCACATTTTCAGCATTTTTAGCAATCAGGTATCAAAACGTTCAACTTGTTCAGGAAATTATTTCTTGCACTTTAGGTATTTAAAAACTTAATAATTTTTGAAATATTGAGAAAAATATGCCCTATAGGAATTGAATAAGAAAGTCCTCAAATGGAAAAAATAGCAACAAGCCTTTAAATATATTCATGGGCTGTTTTTATCTTTTATAGTATTTTTTTAATGTTTACTATTAGTTTAGCTAATATTTTAGCAACATACTAATGTTTTTGACTAATTTATTCTACTGAGGAATTTTAGGCTATTTTGTAATTTTTGGCTAGTATTTAAGAAAAGAGCTCACTTTTTTGGCTAATTCGACATCTTCTGAGTTTTTTTGGCTAATTTGGAGTTTAGCTCATATTTGAGTGACACACTAAATATTTTTGCAAAATTGGTGTCAGGATTCCCCCATCAGGCACCACATCTGACCACCAGAGGGAGCCCTCGCCTGAGTACTGACCCTGCACTCCCTCTCCACTCTCACCTGTCTCTCCCTCAGCCAGATCTCCTCAGCTGTTCCCAATCTACCTCATCACCACCAGTATATAGTCTGCCTGCCGTCACCACCTCTTTGTGAAGTCTTGTACTGCCTGGCATACATTTCTGAGCGTTTCTCCTTGGTCTCAGAAAGTTCAGGCTTCTTCTGATTCAGGTTTTTCACGCTTGACATTTTCCCACTTTCTTAAACAGATATTCCCTCATAATATAACAGTCTAAATATGTGTTTTAAAACACTCATCACTAAAGTTTCTCTACACTCATCGCTCCCTCATGGCTGTGCTTTCCCTGCCAGCTCTTCCATAAGCGCTGGTTCCCAGTCACTGTGATGGCAGGCAGCGTGATGTCCTTCTCCACACCCAGAGAACGGAGCAGGACGTCGAAGAAAGTAAGACAACTCCGATGACCCAGAACTCTAGCAGCATTTAAATGCATCATTTAAATTTCCCACTCCCCTCTGGGGAGAGCGGGACCGACTTCAGTTTCCAGGAGGCTCGTCGCTTCTCCTGTTCCTGGCAGTTGACCTCGCCTCTGGCTCGTTTCACGTCTCAGAGTGGGAGAGATTCCAGGTGGCTCGTCTGTTCTTGTTGTGGACCTCGCCTCTGGCTCGTCTTGCATCCTCAGCCGTCCCCCAGCCCATCTGGATGAAGCTCATCTGCTGCACTATTCAAACATTTAGTTGTAGAGTTAGATAAGGTAATTCTTTAACAATCCTTATAAATTTAATTTATTTATAAACATTTATTGAACACTCTAAAATGACATTTTTCAAACTATAAAAACCATAACTTTTTAACATAATGATAAACTACATATATAGCATTACCTGCGATAATGCTAGTGTGAATGATGTAAGCTGAATTTGGCTGCTGAAGATTCTAGTGCTGATAGTTGAAGATGCTGAAATCGATAGTTAAAAACACTGAAACTGAAACGCTGAAGTTGATAATCAGTTAAAATATTAGCTAAATGCCAAGTTAGCCTAAAAAAATGAAAAAAAAACTTAGGTTAGCCAAAACAACTTGCGTGTAAATATTAGCCTAATTCCAAAACACCCTTAAAAAAAAACAAAGGCCTAAATTAGCCGAAACAGCTAGCATGTAGCTGAAATATTAGCCAAACTCCAAAATACCCTGGAAAATCTTAGTAAATAAATAGTCTAAAAAGCTATCAGAATGCCAATTTTAAAAACTTTAAAACCGTAACCTTTTAACATGATTTTGATTTTTTTTTTAAAAAGCCAGGAATATTATTCCAGAATTAATCGATTTAAACCTTAAATAACTTTCAATTTGTCAAAATTATACAAGTTAGAAATGAGCGCAAGATAACATCGGGCCATTAATAACAATAAAATAAAATAATCTGGAGGGCCGGATAGAATTACCTGGAGGCCGGATCTGGCCCCCGAGCCTTGACTTTGACACATGTGGTCTAAGGGCAGGGATAACCAGTTTAATTTTTCTCTTTAGTTTAGCAATTACCTATTGTTTATATTTTATGACCTTCTGCTTCTGTAAAATTACCAGCATGAAGCCAAATGAGACAATCATTTTTTAGATATTTTGCTATATAAATAAAATTGAATTGAATTCATTTCCTGCCAGGATTGACACTCAAAAAGTAGACCAGAAATCATTGCACTGTGCGGGCCAGCTGTGCAGGAGTGTGGAGGACCGCTGCGCTTTATGTCAGTTGTGAACAAAAACCACATATTAACAAAAGCCTCCGAGGGTTCTGCATGCAGTGTGAACCCGCCGTCAGACGATGTTTTATGTACTTAAGAAATGATCATAAGTGGACTATTCTCCTTTATCAGTAAGAAACTGATAATCAATGTTGTAAATATGTTTAGTTTTTGTGTAAAACATCAGAGTTGTTCCATAAAATACAACTGTGAGGACAGAGGGTGTGTCTGAATAACAGAGTCCAGCACAATAGAACTTGTTGATGAAAATGAGCTCATTTGACAGGAAGTTTCCCAACAGAAAACTGATATTTCAGCAAGACATTTAGGTAGCCCAATTGACCAAAGAGATTTGACTGTTCCATAGGTTGTTTGGATTCTTAAGAAATGTTTTAATCCGATTCCTTTTTAGAATCTGATTAAAAGTCCATAAATGTCAAAACACCTAATCATCCAGCTGCTAAAGAAGACAGATAGAACTGTTTTTCTGACTTTATAATCTTTGTTGTTCCATAAAAAACTGAAAAGAATCTTATCCAAGTTGTAACATTGAGTTTTGGTGACATCTAGTGATGCGAAAACATACAAAGCTCCAGACATCTCTTCTGCTTTGCTTGATTGTCCTCTATAAGTCCCTGGCAAACCAGAATTAAACCTCACTTTGATAGATCAGTAAAAGCAGCAAGTTAATCATCCACATCTTTATGTTATCTTGATACCTATATATATAACCAATGTTCTCACAGGAATGCCACAAACTTCACGAGCAGCACATTTTTCAAAGGTAAAACTTCTCATTTTTAAATTAGGTTTTAATCCAAAAACACTTAAAAATGTAGTTATAACAGATGAGAGTATATTATAGTAGTTATATGTAGTTATAGCACATGAGTTATTTCAAATATTTTAAAAGATGGTGGTATCATCTGCAATTTGAGACATTTTAAGTACTTCATCAAAGACATTTGAATCTGTGTTGTCAAACTAGATGGTATAAATTTGGCCAACAAGTAAAAAAAAAAAACTATATGGAGAAGCTGGACATCTTTGTTAAACCTACTATATAAAAGTTCATCAGCACAGTTGTCTTCGTGTTTTAAAGGCTTTAATGAAAAAATGATCAACGTCAAAGGATAGGGTGTCAATAATGTATTTATGACTGTGTGGAAAGCTTTCTGAAAGGAGTACATGATCATTTCTTTTAGTCTAGTAAACCTGCAGGAGGAAAAAAAAGCTTACTCCCCCCCGGTGTTTGATTGCGCCCGTAAAACCGCCACTGCGTCTATATGACCGCCTTCTTCCCCTCCCTCTCGGACAGAGCTCCTCCAATCTCCTGGCGTGTTTATCCTGCAGTTGGTATAAACCGGAGCGGCTCAGGAGTCCTGACTTCATCCCCGTGACCCCCCAGACCCTCTTTGAGCTGCGCCTGTTCTCGCTGGTGTCTGTCAGACTGTCCCGTCATGCGGCTCCGGGTACCGGTGTGCGTAACGGCGCTGCTGGCGTCCTCCTGGCTCCTTGTGGAGGCGCGGATCGTGAAGCGCGTGGCCATCGGCTGTCCGGAGAAGTGCGACAAGTCTGCGTGCGCACCGATCCCGGAGGACTGCCTGTCCGGGGATGAGCTGGACCGCTGCGGCTGCTGCCCGGTGTGCGCGTCCGGCGAGGGCGCTCCGGGGGACCAGGAGTGCGCGGAGGGGATGGAGTGCGTGGTGACCGACGGCGTGGAGGCGTCCGCCACCGTTCGGCGGCGAGCAAGAGCCGGTGTGTGCAGGTGCACCAGCCCCGAGCCGGTGTGTGGCAGCGACGGCGTCTCCTACCGGAACATCTGCGAGCTGAGGCGCGTGAGCAGCCGCGCGACGGAGCTGCAGCAGCCGCCGGTCATCTTCATCCAAAGAGGAGCCTGCGGCAAAGGTCAGAGCAGCGCGCGCAAACCGCAGACAGTAAACTGATGAGATTATGGCAAGCCAAAGAAGACAATAATAACCAGGAAACGCGTCGTGAAAAACGGTGTATTAGCCATGATAAATGTCGCTTTTAATACAAGTTTTAAAAGTAGTACATAAACTATGGCAAGCTAAAGGGATCAATAATTGCCAAGAAAAGTGCCATATAAAACTAGTGCATTAGCCATAATAAACGCTGATTTTAAAGCACGTTTCAAAAGTAGTAAATTCTGGCAAGCCAAAGGGGTCAAAAAGTGCCAATAAAAACAGTGTGTTGGCCATGAGAAACGCTGCTTTAACACGTTTTAAAGTAGCACAAAAATTATGGCAAGCCAAAGAGGTCAATAATCGCTAGAAAAAGCACTGTTAAAAACGGTTGATTGGCCATGAAAAACGCCACTTTTAACGCACATTTTAAAAGTAGCACGTAAATCATGCCGTCTTGTGTTCTCCCAAAATGGACGTTAAAAGCTGCGTTCTAGCCTGAACAAACCGTGAGTCGAAAGCTCCGTTCTAGCAGGTTTTAATCCGGCGTTGACAGTGCTGTGTTTTTGTGTCACATACGTGCGTTGATTGGGCCTCTTTGCTTGAATAAAATGGCCATGGTCAAATTACTTTCTTAATCCCTCTCATGGCCTAGTTGTTAACACAGGTGTTCAGATAGCTAGTTTTTCCTTATTTGGGAATCATGAGTTCGATCCCACGGCATTACACAACGATTTCTTCATGTTTTTTCTTTTGCTGACTTCTAACAACAGTATTATCTTGATTGTAGTTAGTGTTTCTTTTTTGTTTTTCGTCTTTTTTTTTTTTTACAAGTATGAGTTACATTAATAAATTATGGAAAGTATTAAAACAGGGTTTCTTTGTTTCAGGCAATTAGAAATCTCTCTTTATAGTCAATAAATTACCAAAGCAGCATGCTGTTACTAGCACCAAGTGGAAGGTTGTTTTTTTTAAGAGTTACAAGTCCTTATTTGTTGTCATAAATGGCTAGCTCAGTGGCACTGCTCAGGTCTTGTAATTGTTTTTGTTGTTGTCACCCAGATTCAAGTCCCGCAGTCGCTATTTTTTTTTTTTTACCTCTTTGACTTGCCACAGAACTTTGCTCGCTCGTGCACAATATGTTGGTGAGGATGGTTCTCTAAGGGCCCCAGTGAGGTTAGAAGGTTCCTTTAGTTAGGACACAAAAGAACACTCATGGCGTTGACTTAAAATGAACGTTTTTATTTTAAGTAAAAGATTAAATATGTTTTCATTTGACTTTTTTGTAGTTCTATTCTCAAAGGTTAGAAGGCAGCACCTCTTGTTTTACCTGTTCTCTTTTTGTAAAATCTACCTTTTCTACTCTTTTAAGTACATTTTGGAAGATAGGTTCCAAACCCCTGGTTACCTGATCAGGTGTGTTTGGTCAGTGAGAACCTTGAATCATTGGATCCAGACAGAGTGGAGGTCTGGGTGTGGACCGCTCTGCTCTAAACTGTTATGATAACACAGTTTGCTTATGTGATCCGTATCACATCAGATAAGCTCTTCCTTGAGAAAGTCAGCTTCATTTATGGAATTTATCAGATTGACCACTCAAACTGTTCTTCAAGTGAAAGTGATGGGAGGTTAAAGTGAAGCAAACTAAAGCAGGAAGTGAGGTTTACAGGTGTGCAGACAGACTGGTGGATGTCAGAATAAAACAGGAAGTGAGATATGAAGGATCTCCAGAGGGTTAAAGAGGTCTGAAGATGTTCCAGCTGAGAGACTGTGAAATATTTTCAGGAAATCTAAACATTCATCAGATTCTTTCCCCCTCCTTCCTCCAAGCTGCCTGGCGCCTAGCGTTACAGAGGTCCCAAATGGGAAATTTTTAGCCTCCAGATTCTGAGTGTGTTATCTTAACAAGGTTAAACACACATAAAAAAGAAGATCTGTTAAAAACAAAGAAGATTGAGTTGATGAAGTGAAGTTCCTGTAATGAAATTCCACATCTCTTCTCTGTCCATCTCATGGTTCTTCTTTTCTTCATCTTTGAACTTGCTGAACCACAAGCTGTTTAGAATAGAACTTTTATTGAATTGTTACTCATAGTTTGCTCCCCCTCCCAGGTCAGCAGAGCCCTGACAGCCTGCGTTACAAGTACAACTTCATCGCCGACGTTGTGGAAAAAATCGCTCCAGCTGTGGTTCACATTGAGCTGTTCCGAAAGTAAGTGCCTGACCCGCGGTTCACCGAGCTGAACGCTGGCTGCTCTCCGCTGCTATGATGAGGACATCTCATCATTTACAACAGGGGTGTCAAACTCAATCTCACAGGGGGCCAAAATCCAGAACACAGCTTAATTCACGGGCTAAACAGGATAAACATTTAATAAACACACCAAGGCTACAATTTTAAAACTTTAAAACCGTAACTTTTTAACATAACTATGACTACAAACAGACAGGAACATTATTCCAGGATAAATCGACTTAAACCTTAAATAACTTTCAATATTTTACTCTCTATAAATATTTGGTCAAAATTAGACAAGTTAGAAATAAGTGCAAAATAACATCGGGTCATTATTAACAAAAAAATAAAACGATCTGGAGGGCCGGATATTATTACCCTGAGGGCCGGATCTGGCCCCCGGGCCTTGACTTTGACATGTGTGCTTTAGTGGTTTAAATAAACACTGATTTTTTTTCGAAAAGTTTTTTATCTGTTTTTCTGGAAAAACTCAACAACTTTCAGGACTTGTTCTCTTGCGAAGTTCAGAGGTCATGAGACACCTCACAGCCCCCATGTGAACACCTGAGAAATCCCTCTTCAGGATCTTCATCATTCAGATGGTGTTTTTTGCATGTTCTTGTGGCTTTTTTGATGAGGTAGGACATGTATTAACCCTGTAAATCACACTACCTTAAAAACAGAATTTTTTTAAACCTTTTGATGACCCCCCCCCACCCCCCAAAAAATAAAAAATAAAAAAAAAACACCTCAGAATATAATTTTTATGTGATATAAATAGTATCACTGATGATAGATTGTGTGACTTGGTAAGTTTTTTTCTTCCAACGATGTAAAAATTATTCACAAGACTGTTTAAAAAAAATCTTATTTAGTTACTGTCTCAAATTTGACCCCCACATTTTAAAATTGTGTAACTGAGTTATAAAGAATTTATTACCAACACATTTTGCATTTTTTAAATACTCCATATAGTTATTTTAAAAAAGAGTAACAATAGATGAGTAATTCTCACCATAAAGTTAACAAAACCTTTCCCGCCAAAAATGTTTTTGAGTTTTAATGGGAGCAGCCATTTTGAAATGAGTCCTTCTACTGCCCCTATTGGAATGATGACGAACTACAGGCTAGAAAACATGGTAATAGTTATTTCCAATGGTTTTTTTTAACTCTTTAACACCTGAGGCGTTGTCTGTGACGCTTAAACACAAAATTGTTAACATACTGTAACTTCTCGACCATTAACAAAATAATTCCAGTAGATTCTAAAGTTGAAAATTACAAAAAGAACATAAACACTGGAGCTCCGGTGTTAAAGGGTTAATTATTATGAGTAAATTCAACCACACCACCCTTAAATCAATAGTAATACTTACAATTTGTAAAAAAAAAAAATAACGTAAAATTTAAACAAAATTTTAAGGGTTAGAGAAAGGGCGATTGCTTCATGCCAACAGTTCCGCTCACAACTCAGATGTGAATTCCTAATAAATCACCTGCTGCTATGCAGAAACTGTGTCCTAAAAAAACAACACAGATTTTTTTTTTGGCTAAATATAATCATAATTAAAAAATCCACTGGGATTGACAATAGATCAAAATATGATATTAGTGGGACTTTACGTCATTACCAGGTAAACTAGTGCTTCAGTAGACACTTGTTGTCTTCTTCTTCTCTGTTGAGGATGGTATTTTCCAAGAGGGAGATGGCGGTCGCCAGCGGCTCCGGCTTCGTGGTGTCTGAGGACGGACTCATCGTCACCAACGCGCACGTTGTGGCCAACAAGCACAGAGTGAAGGTGAGCATCAGCAAAGTCATTTTTACTAGCCTCAATAGACAGGACAACTAATATGTAGACAGGAGGTGTGGCCTATTGTTTTTATTATGACCATTCCATATAGGTGGAAAGTCCCTCAATGATCCTTAGCTTGGTTTTAGTTGGATTCCTGGAGGTAGGTTTAACAAAGAAGTTTGCAGAAGAACAGGAAGTCAATTTGATGGCGTCCTCGCCATTTTCCAGGTGGAGCTGAAGAGTGGAGCCACGTACGACGCCAAGATAAAAGACATCGACGAGAAAGCTGACATTGCTCTGATCAAGATTGACACGCCGGTGAGGATGTGCTGCATCTTCCTCTTTTTCCTCCCTTCCTTCTCTTCTTTTCCTTCCTCCTTGTCCTATTTTCCCATCTCTTCCCTTTCATATTTCTTTTTCTTTTCTTTTTTTCCTTCTGTCTTTTCAGCTCAATTCAGTTAATTTAGAGGGAGCCAGTTCACAGCTGAAGTTGTCACAAAATAACAAGACAAATCAAGGCGATTTTGTTGTGTGAATGCTTTGCAGCATTTGCCCCGCAGGAAATGAATGAGAAATTTTTCAAATCCTTCAAAAACTTTGTGCACTTTGAAACTTGTGAACTTCTGCATATCCTTTCAGATAGATACGCCATTCACATTCAAAAATGTTCAGAATCTCCTGGATTTTTAAGGGTAATTTGGAATTTAACTTTTAAATAAGCAACATGCTAGCTGTTTTTGGCTAATTTAGACATTTGACCTGTTTTTTAGGCTAATATTTGACTAATATTTTAGCATTGTGCTAGCTGTTTTGGCAAAATTAGATTTTTTAGGTTCTTTAGGAACATTTTAAGTTTAGCTAATATTTTAGCATTATGCTAGCTATTTTGGCAAAATTTAGACTTTTTAAAAGATATTTAGGAACATTTTGAGTTTAGCTAATATTTTAGCATTATGCTAGCTGTTTTGGAAACATTTTATTTTCTTTTTAAAGTGTTTTAGGCAAATTTGCAGTTTAGCTAATGTTTCAGCCTTATGCTAGCCGCTTTGGCAAAATAATACTTTTTAAAATGACCTGTGGCAAATTTCAATTTAGCTAATATTTTAGCCTGCTTTGTTAAAATTAGATTGTTTTAAAGTTCTTTAGACAAATTTAGAGTTTAGCTAATATTTCATCCTTACGCTAGCCGTTTTGTAAAATTTAATCTATTAAAATATTTTTGTATTTTAATATTTTAGCCTGCTTTGGTAAAATTAGATTGTTTTAAAGTTCTTTAGACAAATTTAGAGTTTAGCTAATATTTAAGCATTATGGTTTTTGTTTTGGCAAAATTAGAAATCGATCCAGTTTTTTTTTTTTTTAGCTAATTTGTCATTTAGCTAACATCTTGGCAAGCTTCAGCGTTTTCAGCTATCATCTTGAGCTTTTTTAGCTCTCAGTTTCAGCATTTTCAGCTCTCAGCTCTAGCATCTTTTGCAGCCACATTCAGCGTACAGCATTCACACTGGCATTATAACAGGTAATGTTTTATTTCTATTTGCAACAGCTGTCATGACTAAATTCAGTTTGGATTATTCTTATGAGGCCAGATAGTCTTAACTAGATTATACCAACAGAAGGGTTTTTGGTGTACTGGTACAGAGCAAACAAAAGACATAGATAGGACATTTCCCACTAAAGAAAAAAAACAAATAAACCTCCACCAGAGCCAGACTCAAGAGAGCCGTGATCTACTGTGACATGTTGGAATCTGGGAGAATAGAAACAGAAACACTGGAACATCTGATGTTAGACAAAAAAGTGATGGAAACAGTGTTAGCAATGACAGAAATCAGACTAACATCAAATGACAGAAACATCTGTGAGAAGATACACTGCAAAAACAGGTAAAAAATTCTTAAAATTTGAATTTTTTTCTCTTTTAATACACAAAAAAATCTGCCAATGGGGTAATACAAAGTGTCTTCCCAAGATTTCTTATTTTAAGAAAAAAATCGGGTCACTAAAATGCATTTTCTTAAACTAAAATAGTTTTCTATTAAAAAAAATCCTAATATGATTATTTTTCTTGCAAGACAGAAAATAAGCCAAATTTTAGATTTTAAGATTCAGTTTTTGCAGTGTACCGCAGTGACCCCAACAAGACCAGAACAGGATGAGGATGGAACAACTCCAACATCTGTTGGGAAAGTCAAATCAAAGGCGGGAAGAAGGGAAAGCAGATGAATGTAGAACCATTAGAACATGTTAAAGAACAGAGGGAAATGTTCAAACAACAGAGCAGGAAAGAGACAATCTCAAAAACTCTGGAGAATCCATGAGTTTCTATTTTAAAGTTCCACTCCGATCCTCTTTTGATCTATTTTCAGAGTGTTCCCAGAGGGTTTTTAATTATAATTATGGCATTTTTAGTCAAAGTCAAAAAGCGTGTGTCGTTTTCTTGACATAGTTTCTGCAGAGAAGCAGGAGTTCATTAGAAATTCACCTCTGAGTTGTGCGCAGCAACCCCGCTCCCTCTTCCCCTCCCCATTGCTGAGCTTGTGGTTGCAGTGTATTTTCTGTCACAAATTCAGTCTTTCTCAAACAGCACGTTTTTGTCTGCCCATGAATCACAACAATTTGAATAAAGAAATACTCCGAAATACAATTATAACCTTCAGTTTCTTTATTTTACGCCCTTCATCATCAGAAAATGCTACAAGAACATGTCAGAACACAGTTTTCATTAGAGTAGGTCTTGAAGAAGATTTCTTTTCTTCATCCCTTTCTTCCTTCTCTTTCTCCTGCTTCTATAGTTGTCTGTGGCGCCTCCTCCCCACTTACTTTACCTCCTTCCTTTCTTTTCTCCTCATTTACCTTCTCATATTTTTCATCCTTGTTTTCCTCCTTCTTGTCCTGTTACTTTCCTTTCTCCTCTTTATGTCACTCCTCTTTTTTCTTATCCGCCTCTGCCTTCTTTTCCGCCAGTCCTCCTCCTTTTCTTACTTTTATTTAATGTTTTCCCTCATCTTTATTCATCTTTTTCCCTTCTTTTTTCCACTTTTCTTTACTCCTCACACTCCTACTTAGCCACATCCTTCTTTTCCTTTGTTTTTCTAATCCTCCTGTTTCTCTTCTGTCTTTTTTGCATCTTCATTTCTTCTTCCTTTCTCTTCTTTCTTTTCATCCTCTTTCTTCTTCTCCTCCATGTTTCACTCCTCTTTTTTCTTTGTTTTCCCCCTCTCCTGTCCTCCTCACAGATGACTTTTGCCTTCTTCTCTGCTCTCTGTGTTTTTGCTGATGTTCAGTTTTGTTTGTCTGGTTTGAATTTGAGCTGCATTTTTGAGGCGAGGCCTCAGCAGTGACTCACAGCCGCCTGCAGGGCAGACACACCGACAGCAGTCATGCATTTTCTCCTCCAACAGTCATTGTTTGGGTTCCGCATGGCCCGTTTCAGTCCAGGATGTGAGCTTCACCACAGCATCCAAACAAAGAACCTACCATCATTTCAACCCTCCAATGACTTTAAATCATCTTTTGATCTATTTTCAAAGCATTCTCAGTTTTAATTTTGATTTTGCTGGTTTTCGCAAAAAAAACAAGAAAAAAAAATGTAGTTTTCTAGGACATAGTTTCTGCAGAGAAGCAGGAGATCATTAAAAATTCACCTCTGAGTTGTGGATGAGAGAGTAAGCGCACCTCCATTTCCCATCATCCCTCCTGCAACCTTACACCCCCTCACAATCCCAACCTAATGTTAGCAGTTCAACAAAAAATGTTTGCAATATCAGAGCTATCCAGACTTACAGTTCTGATCCAGAGTCCAGCTCAGATGACAAAAACAAAGACGTTCAAGAATCTATTTGTTCACAAGTGGATGCATCAGAATGGAGCAGAGCGGGGAGCTGGTAGTCCTACGTCACACCTACAAGCTTCATCAAACAGCATTTTTTCATCTGCTTCTGAATCACAATAATTAGAATAAGTAAATACTCAAAAATGTCATTTTAATCCTAATTTATATAACCTATATCAGAGGTCTGCAACCTTTAACACCAAAAGAACCGTTTGGTCCGGTCTCTGACAGACCAGAACTCACAGAGAGCCGCTAAATCCTACTGCATTTTTTAGAAAATACACTTTAGTTTTGATGTGGTCATTAAGCTATTCCAATGAAAATGTAGCTATCAAATATTTACAATGAATTAAAAAAAGTGTGATATTTTTCTATAAATAACAACTTTGACGTCTTTAATTTTGACAGCAGCAAATACAAGTTCCTTTCAAAATAAATGCTCTCCTTCTGCTGCAGCAGATTTTGAAGGTAAAACTGAAGAAAACCAAGTCAAACGTGACATTTTCTTTCATGATGACAACAACTAGATGCTAGGGTGCAGCATATATTAGAACGTGCTAAACTCAACTAACTAACTTAATATTTATTAAACTTGTTAGCACTTTTCCTAAAGCTAAAGAGTCACTATGGAATGGTAAAAGAACCACGTGTGGCTCCAGAGCCTCGGGTTGCTGACCCCTGACCTATATGATCAGAAAAATGATACAATAACATGTTGAAAAACACCTTTTTCAGTGGAGTGGATTTTCAGATCTGATGTTTGACTGGAAGTGCACACACCTGCAGTGTAGTGGAGAAGCTCTGGACTCTGTCTGGAAGGAGGACTCATGCCCTCCTCTGATTTCAACTAAAACATCTCTCTTTTTGACCTTTTCAAAATATCAAAACCTAAACCTCACATCAGCAAAGGAAAAAAAACGGCTCATTCTGGCAGATCCTAAGAAATAAACAGTTTACCTGGCAGGTGTGAGCAGCTGCTTCCCCTGTAGGGCAGGCGTGCACCGACACGCTCATGCACACTTCAGATGCTGTGTTCAAGGCCTTCAGGACATCTCAGTTGTAGTGATGCTGACACTAACATCACCATCTTCAGAGCTGCAGACATGCAAATGAAGATTCACGTTGTTTGAGCGGGAATCTTCGCAGAAGAAAGTTTGATCCCAACTTTAGAGAGATTAGAACTCAAATCAGCCAATGCATGAAGCCTCCGAGTCGGGAGGACTGGCTGGACGTGTGCAGAAAGAAGCAGCTGCCAGAGCGCTCCGAAGCCTCGTGGTGATGTTTCACTGAGATCTGGCACCGTTCCTGGATCGTATCTGTCGACAGCTCATGATTCCATCATCTTCATTTTTGTTCTTTGGAAGTGTTTACAGGAGAAGCCTAAAGGCACAGAAAAGCCTGGAGTGGGTTCTAAACCACAGAAGCTGTCATCGCTAGATTACACTTGGAACAAACTCTCAACATGAAATAGGTTTTTTGGAGAAATCTCTCTGCAGTTCAAACGTTTCTGCAATGAAAGTAAAAAATCTAACGCCAATGTTCCTCTTTTATTCTCCAAATGTTACAAAAACAGCTCAATTAAACACAGTTTGTTGAGTTGAGATTTTTTACTGCCTCTGTCGCTATAGCAACAGAGGAGGGTGAAATTTAAAGCTTACTTGGAGTCTTGACAATACAAACTTGTGATGCTTGAATTTAAATTGGAAAATAAAAATTATTTAGTTGTCAAAACTGCATTTCTCAATGCAAAATCAGCTGAAGATTGTCTTGAAGGAGCGTAACGATTGGAGACTAGAATGGTTGAAAGTTTGCAAAAAAGGGTCAGATTAGAAGAAGTGAAAATGTTTGAGGGTCAACCATTTAGCCGGAATTCTTTGAACTGTTTTAATAAAACTTAATTTAAATGGGCATTTTATTACAATGTTGTATTTTCTTTACATAGAAAAAATACATCTACATACATTTTTATCAAAATGAATGTCTTCTTTGACATCGTTCATTCCCAGTTAGCATGTCGTAGTTAGCATGTCTTGTCTGATTGTTCCTGATACTGAACTCCATTAAAACAGCCACAGTCTCTTAACATATTAGGCAGACACAGTTATTTCGCATTTCACAAAAAAAAAAAAAAAAACATCCAATTTGCCCTTCACCTGGAAGTGGTGACCCTCACTGTCAACGTTTTTATTACGGTTGACATTTCAGAAATGAAACCCTTCATCAAAGAAGGGTTGTGTGACAGTGTTGCCACAGGTTTACATCAAAATGAAATGTATCCAACCACATCAAGAATCCGTACAGTTTTTAGAAAGTGCTTGGGGTCACATATTATTGATTTTATGACAAGAGCCTGCGGGCCGGTAGAAATTTTAACCTAGACTCCATTTGGTCCACGAGCCAAACTTTGGACATGCCTGGTCTAGGGGATCTGGTAAAGCATAACATGAAAGCAATCTAACCCTGACTTTAAGACAACAACAGAAACCACAGACCGATCGACGCCATAAAAAGTAATTTATTCATTTACAAAAAACGATAACTTTAAATAATTTAAAGAGATGAAGTGAAAGGTTTCAGGGTGAACTATAACAAATAACATATAAATCAAGAGGTCGCTACCTGGAGTACAAGTAAAGAGAAAATGATGACAAAAACGAACCTCCCTAGACTAAACAGGAGAAAACGTGGACTAAAGAAAATGGCAGCTTCACTTTGAAGACTCACTGCAATTAAAAATAGTGTTTTTAACATGTTCTTGTGGCATTTTTCTGATAATGGTGGACATATTTCAAGAAAAATTAAGCTCAAAATTGCATTTATCAGTATGATTTTATTCAAATCTTTGTAAATCAGGAACACATGAAAGAAATCCAGTTGGAAAAACGTAGTTGTGAAGTAGAACCTTACAACGACGAGCTGCAGTGTCCCTGCTCCTCTTCATTCTGATGCATCCATTTGCAGGCAAATAGATCCATGAATGTCTTCCTTTTCCTCGTCTGAGCTGGTATCTGGATCAAACTGTACGACTGGATAGCTGTGAAATGGATTTTGTTGCACATGTTAGGTTGGTGGTGTGAGGGGCTGTAAGCTAGCAGGAGAGAGCGTCAACAAAGGTATAACATGAAGTGGGGGTGTGCTTACTTGACATAAACAGTTCCGCCTGCAATTCAGAAGTGAATTTTGAATGAGCTCCTGCCGCTCTGGGAGTATGGGGTCCGGGGAGCCTTACTCAGGGCTGTCCGGTCTCTGTATGACAGGAGCAGGAGCTTGGTTCGCATGGCCGGCAGTAAGTCAGACCTGTTCCCGGTGCATGTTGGACTCCGGCAGGGCTGCCCTTTATCACCGGTTCTGTTCATAGTCTTTATGGACAGAATTTCTAGGTGCAGCCAGGGGCTGGAGGGGATCTGGTTTGGGGACCACAGGATTTCCTCTCTGATCTTTGCAGAGGATGTTGTTCTGTTGGCTTCATCAAACCGGGACCTCCAGCATGCATTGGAGCGGTTTGCAGCCGAGTGTGAAGCGGCTGGGATGAGGGTCAGCACCGCTAAGTCTGAGGCCATGGTCCTCGACCGGAGAAAGGTAGTCCGGAGTAGGCCTCCCTGGTGAGGCGTTCTAGGCATGTCCCACAGGGCGGAGGCCCTGGGGAAGACCCAGGACACGCTGGAGAGACTATGTTTCTCGGCTGGCCTGGGAACGCCTCGGGGTCCCCCCAGAGGAGCTGGAGGAAGTGACCGGGGAGAGGGAAGTCTGGGCATCTTTGCTTAGACTGCTGCCCCCGCGACCCGGTCCCGGATGAAGCGGAGGAAGATGGATGGATGGATGGATCCTGCCGCTCTGCAGAAACTATGTCCCAAAAAATGATGTGTTTTTGATTTTGGATAAAATGGCCTCAACCTAAGGGAGTATGACTTCAGATATTAGTAACACTGAGGCTCTAAATTCACTTTTTTGGTTACTAGCCGGGGTGGGCGGTAACATTCTAAGTCCACCAGCCAAATCTGGACTCTACTAGCCAAAGGTTTCTGTCTCGCCATTTTGTCTGACGTCACTGTGAAAAGGGGTCTATTGAACATTAAACGCAGACGTGATTTCAGGAAACACTTCTTCATGTTCAGCAGGACCTGGAGTAGCAGGAAGTTTCTGACATTGTGTTACCAGCAGGAGGTGCTAAGTCCAGATCATAGTCTTAAAGTTCAAACTTCAAAACGTCAAACTTTATTTATCAAAAGCGCTTCTTGTATTTTGCGCAATTGGAAGTGCTTTACATTTAAAAACAAAACAAAAACATGGAACAACTAAAATGCTGGTGCCGGAGGACCTCAGGGTCCAGAAGGACTCATAAAAGTAGATCACTTAAAGAAGAATGCCCAAGACCATAAAGACATTTATAAACCATTAAAAGAATCTAAAGTTCCACTCTAACTACCATATAAACTTTCTTTCAATAAAATTGTTCCCACTGCTCTTTTAATTATGATTATTTCATTTGTAGCCCAATCAAAAACTGGTGTTGCTTTTTCAAAGTTGTATTTTTTGCAGCACAACAGGAGTTCATCAGAATTTCTCATTTGGGTTGTGGGTGGGACTGTTGGTGTGGAAGTTAGCTCAGCTAATTTCCCATCAGCCTTTTGTTTTCACTTTCTCCTGCTAGCTTATAACATGCTCAAGCTAATACTTGCTAAGCTTACCGTAGCAAAGCATAACCAAAAAAAACAGTGAGCATATAAGAGCTATGCATATGGTGTTGAATTTCCGCCAAAAGTCTTCCACGGCCGTATCTCAAACTCCACGCACGCAATGACCGCTCCACGGGCGCAGGACAGTCTCCACGATGCTCCTCTACTCCTGCACGCTCGTGAGACCTCTTCTCGCGCTCATGGGAGTCTCTTGCTGACCTCTCCTTCTCATCTGTGAAGTATCCTTACGCTCCTAAAACTAGTGGAGGACTGTACACGCATGGAGCTTCTCCTGCACGTGTGAAACTCAACATGTCATTAGTTTTTCAAATTAAAACTATAAATGAAAAGGGGGGAAAGGACTGATTTATTTATCATTTTCTAAACTACTGTAGTAAAACGAATTTTGAGGTTCCCATTTTAAAAAAATGGAAAATGAAGCAAACAAAAAATAAATGTTTAAATTCATTTTCTCAGAAAAGAGTTCGGCCACACGGTGGGGAAAACACAAAGAGGAACTCTAAGAAAATTAATTTCATCATTCATTATTGGTGTCAGACACCTGAAAATAATGAATTTAAAAGGTTTTTTTCTGTTTTTTCCGTTTTTGATGTAATACTTTAATGAGAGCACAAATAATTTTTCTGTTTCTCTATAATGGTTTAGAAAATGATCATTTTATGAAATAGTCCTTTTTAATTTATTTATTTTACCATGAAAAATGAATGATACATGGATCCAGTTATGGTGTCAGCCAGCAGTCATGGGGCGGGGCCAATAGAAAAGTGGCTACTCACACGCAGGTTTCTGTTTTGTTTTTTGATTTTTTCTACAAACTGGTTCAGGAGTTGTTCCTCGTGCAGGACTGACACCACGAGCGCGCAGGAATACATCTGCGCTCATGGAGGCACAATTGTGTTTGATATGCGCTCGTGGGGACTTTTGGCAGAGATGTATTCAGTCACATGGCAGGCAGCTCAGACGAGGAAAGTGAAGACATTAATGGATCTATTTGGGGAGATTTTGACCTGTCCATGGCAATCCCGAGCTTTTTCAAACATCCGGTTTTCATCTGCTCCCAATCCAACAGGATTTGAAGAAAATACTCAGAAACACAGTTTTCATTTTAAAATCTTTTATATACGTCCTCCATTATGAGAAAAAAGTGCTAAAAAGACCAAAACCAGGATTTTCTTTGGACTGGGTCTTTGAACTGATCAGTTTCATATATTGACCTCATAGATTTCCCTGCAGTGTTGGTGGAGGAGTGCTGGGTGTTACCCTGATGAGATGATTTCATCTCCTAAACCTTCACTTTAGTTTAATCTGATTTAGCTCTGAATTTACACTGAGAGCAACCACTCTGTTTAGAGTCTGGAGACTTGTTTTTACAGTGGGGGGGGGCAGCCAGAGTTCACCCCCCCTCACCCCAGAGCATGATAATGAGAGGAGAGCAGGAGCGATTACAGAACACAAAGGAGGTTTCTTTGTGCTCATTTGGTCGACATCTTCTGCTTGATGACAAAGCTTCACCTCTTGGGTTTGTAATCAGAAGCTGCTCATTTTCTTTAAGGGGGGGGGGGCAGATTCAGATGAAGAGACTTGGTCCTCTTGTGGTAGAAAAACAACATTTTATCAAACGAGGTCTGACCTGCTCTGACCTTTCTGCTCTCCTGTTTGAACGGCTGAGAACCTGGAGTGGAAACTTTCTGTGGAGGAGGAGTCTGGCCCTCATCTCACCTCCTTCATGTTCTGTCATTCTTACCCAAAGCCCCAAAGTAGGTCAGAGTTGTGTTGAGTAACTTCCCTGAAGGAGGTTACTTAACCGAGGAAATGAGCCACACATGTGTCTGCTGGCAGCGCCGCACAAACGCACAAAAACAGACGGTTGTCATGCTCCCAGCGGAGCAGACACACCAAACCACCGCTCCAAATCGCATCTCCTGCCACACTCCTCTGCTCCGCGGCACGTCCCGGCCTGAAGCAGGTTAGGGGGAGGGGCTTATTCCAGTGGCGGGAGAGTCAGTGCTGGTGCTTCAAGAGGACAATGTGAGCACCGCAGTGTCTACAGGATGTGTTGTTCCTGATTCACAAAGATTTGGATGAAGAAAACGCAGAATTCTTTTTAGCTAGTTTATTTTAAGCTTCATTTTCCATATTACAAACTATGGAAGCATTACTCATAGTAAATTTGATTCAACTAGAAAAATAAAATTTGAAAATTAAAATGATTAACAGAAATGCTTTTAGATTTTCACAATGTAATGAACAGCTTTTCTATTTTCTTCATCATCACCGCTCATTCTGTGACATGATTAAAGTGATAAAGCAATGATGACTGCTTTTTCATTTTCACATCTCACTGTGCAAAAACCATCTCATAAATCAGTTTGAGTTAGCAGTTCCAAGGAGCGGACCATTGGGGCGGAGCCACACGACGACGTCAGTGCTCACTTCTCTTCTGCTTTGGTTGGCGCTATCAGCAAACGACATGCCGGTGTCATTGACTTATAAAATTATGATTAATGTAAAAAAACCAAGTCATCCTATAGCTGGACTCGAACCGGAGACGATGGATGGTGGAAGCGCTAACCATTATGCTACCCTATAGCTCATGATAAGAAACATGGTATTCCTGTCTGGAAGGTTTAAAAAAAATCAGCAGTTTAATTGTAGATGAAAAGATGAACTTTCTCCATTGAGCTCGCTTTTCCCACTCTTCTTTCTCTTTTTCCTCTTTTCCCTCTTCTCTATATAAGTAATGGTGGAAACTGTCTTTGGGGATGTTCTGGGCTTAACAGAGCTGCAGATGTCGAGCAGAGACGGCAGTCGATCTTCTCCAGGTTCTAAAACCTGCAATTGAAGAGTTATCAAAGATAAAGACAAAGCTTTAAACAGATCAGACGAACAAGAATAAGTTAAATGTGATGATAACTGTGATGGATTCTTCATCAGCATCCTGTTTGAACTTTGAAGTCTTCCAGATCCTCACTGACGGGGAAGATCCGCTCAGTTCTGTGTTGTCTTTCTTTCCCTCCCACAGATGAAGCTGCCCGTCCTGCTGCTCGGTCGCTCTGCAGACCTGCGACCCGGAGAGTTCGTGGTCGCCATTGGGAGCCCGTTCTCCCTGCAGAACACAGTCACTACTGGCATTGTCAGCACCACCCAGCGGGGCGGTAAGGAGCTGGGCCTACGGAACTCTGACATGGACTACATCCAGACCGACGCCATCATTAACGTGAGCTCCTGCTGTGGTTGGGTCAGCGTGAACGTGAAGATCCTCCTGTGTTCTGCAGAAACTCCTGACTGCAGCTTCTCTGTGTTTTCTTTCAGTACGGAAACTCGGGGGGGCCGCTGGTCAACCTGGTGAGTGAAACTTAGATTCTGAGATTCAGAGTCTGTCGCTGTGATCGGACATTAGGAATGAAAACAGGAAGTCCTGTCGGTGCAGACGTGTCACTTCCTGTGCTAATGCGTCAGGATAATGTCGAGAATGTCATCCCAAACCTTTATCTGAAAATGAGGAGGATTTGCTTCTAGTCACTTGCTTGTTTAACTAAATGGAACGCGGTCCGTGCAGCAGGTCACCACTAGAGGACTTTTTCAGAACAAAACCAGCAAGCCGCTTTTCTCCTTCAGAATCTACTGGGATGATCCTGTTAACAGTTCAAAAGTTACAGTATCTTAAAGATTTTGTGGTTCAGCGTCACCGAAGACGCCTCAGGTGTTCAAGAGTTGAGAAAAACTCTTATTTTAGTCACTTATTCCTTTTGTTGCCCAATAACCTTCTCCTCTTTGCCCTGCAGGACGGAGAGGTGATAGGCATCAACACTCTGAAGGTCACCGCCGGGATCTCCTTCGCCATCCCGTCAGACAAGATCCAGCAGTTCCTGGCAGAGTCTCATGACAGGCAGGCCAAAGGTTTGTCTCCACATCCACAGCCTTCACTCAGCTGGAAAACATGTGCTAACCTGCAGCAGTCTGCCAGGAAAGGAAAGACAGAATCTACTGTAGCAGTTATATCAGTTAAATATGGAAAATCAGCTGCAGCTCAGAAAGTTCCTGGAAAGAGCAGTTTATGAAACACACACACCGAAGACCCTGCAGTAAAGAGAGGATTGTTAACATTTAGCTTTGATATTAGCAGTTTGTAAAGCTAAAGAAGTTTTCATGAAATTCTACTTTCTTTACTCTCTGATTGGATGGAAACAGCTCCTCTATGTATTTGTATTTATGTTTTGAGGTCATCTCAGGGAAGCATGGGTGCACACGCTCACGGTGACTGCAGGTTTATGGTATGAAGACTTTAAAGGTGTGTGGCTACACTGCAGAAACAGGCCCCTGAGAGAGAAGTCTACTGCTGCATTAACACCAAACGCGGCAGGAGCGTGTGGTTGCTCCTGCCGCGGAACAACCACCGGAGTTATTCTGGAATTAATTCGTTGCCACATCATAGATGATGTTGAGAGAGTAGCTTGGGTTAATGTTAATGTTGTGTAAAATCTGTTTTTTCTCTGTGAATCAGCTGATCACTGGAGTTACGGTATGTCAAAAGGAAAAAAGGTCAAAAGCTTAAAACGGGGGGTTCCAGTTGAGGACTTCAGCTATAGATTTCAGGTGCAAATTATGTTTTGTTTTTTTTTGTGGCCAGCTCCAGCAGGGGGAGGGACTTCCAGCTGTTGATTTTAGCCCCATATTTTTTCTGCATGTCCAGATTCTCTAGGAATAAATTGGACGAACCTTCACACAGACAGATGAAGAAAGGGAGCTGTAGAAATGTTTATCTTTTCCAAAGTGAACTTTATTCATGTCTGATCTCCGTGTTCTGCAGGAAAAACATTTTCAAAGAAGAGATACATCGGCGTCAGAATGATGAGTCTCACTCCAACGTAAGTTCTGCTCCTGCTGACTCCTGTCAGAGAACAATAAGGTTGTGTCTGAATCCCTCCCTAACTACTAAAAACTATGTAGTGCAGGACTATTTAGTGCCCTGGAATTTAAAAGCACTACTTTTATTTTGTTTTTTTAAACACCTGATATGATGTCAGTGATTTCATGAAGTGAAAACTGAATCAATACGAATATTTCACGACGTCTGTTTAGGACTCCACTGTGATCTAATGATTAAAATGAGGATGGTTTGTTAAAAAATTACATTTAAACATGTTTTTTTTTGGCAAAAATTGTTTGAACGCAATGCATTGTGGTCTACATTTGCTGATCTAATGAGCATCGATGCACTCTAGGTTTTTGCAAAGACTTCTGGGAAATTTCTAGTGCACTCGATTTTGGAATTGTAGATTCGGACAGCACTAGAAAAAGGAGAACGGACTATATAGTGAGAAGGGAAGGAATTTGGACATAGTCTAGATCAGGGGTCTGCAGCCTGTGGCTCCGGAGCCTCATGAGCCTCATGGGACTCTGTAGCTTTAAAGAAAACACTAATGATTCAAACAAATGATCAATTATTTATTTCAGTTTTGCTATTTCTGTTCAGATTTTTAATATGTCAAACCACACAGCAAAATTATGTCATAGAAATTATGTAAAAATGTTCTTTAAATTTGTGTTTTTATTGTCACGTTAATTTAATCAAAATCTCCACAATTCTACTTACTAATTACTTCTAATTCTAATTACTTTAAAGTGGTTAAAGTTCTAAGAAAATGCAGTTTAAAAGAATTAAAAATGATCTAGAATGATGTGTTTTGTCCCTCTCATCTTAAAAAGAAATCGGAATAAAACACCACATTAGTTTTTAATGTTTTTTTAGTTGTTTTTTTAATAATTGGATTCTACTTCAATGTTGTTTATATTTTAAATTGAACTGAGAATAACGATGATGGTGCACCAAAATCCTAATGATTAAAAGCATCATGTTTGACTGTCCTGCATTTTATTTTGAAATTACTCTGCCGCTGCAGCAGCAGGATCTTAGTTGGTGGATTTTATTTTGAAAGGAACTTGTGTGTGCTGCTTTCAAAAGTAAAAGAAATAAAAACAGTCATAGAAACATATAGACACTCTTGTAATTCAATATTGTGATATTTCAAATCTACGTTTTAATGATTTTTAATGAGCACAAAAATATGAATATTGTGTATTTTTCTAAACAATAACGTGGGATTTGCTGGATTTTGATCTGTAAGAAACTGGACCAAATGACTCTTTTAGTGGTAAAGGTTGCAGACCCCTGGGCTAGATTCTAGGCTCTAGAACTAGAGAAGTTCTGCTAGAAGGATGGGACAGAGTCAAGCTGCTGCGCTTCAGCACGACACTGACGGGTCTTATCTGCATCTCTCACTTCCTCATTGCGTTCTCCTGTGTGAGGAAGCATCATTTTCATTCCACACATCAGCTGGAATGAGTCCAGGTTTGCTTCAGGTCCCTCTCCAGGTCATGCTAAAGTTCATGACCTCCGGTGTTCAGGGCGGGGCTGCAGGGAGGGAGCGGTTCTCTCGAGAGCTGAGGACGCGTCACCAGATATCCTCTTCTCTGTCATCAGGCTGGCGAAGGAGCTGAAGGCGCGACACTCAGACTTCCCTGACCTCACCTCGGGCGCCTACGTCATCGAGGTCATCAGTCGGACTCCGGCCGAGGCGTAAGTGTCGACAGCCTCGCTCTTCATCAGGGACTCCTCTGCTTCTGCGCCAGGAAAACACATTAGCAGGCGCTGTGCGGTCACCGAGCCCCTCCTGCAAGAACATTTGCCCCAGGGACAGATTTTTTATGAAACCACACAGCTACAGCTGAGAAAGCAGCAGCTGCAAGCTTGTTTTCTGTTAACAGGCAGCACCTTAAGAAATGCGGGTTTGAACTTTGGTTTGAAGGTCGGGAATCTTTGCTTTTGGGTTTTGGAAACCTGCTTCAGTCAAGCAAAACCAACAGACCTTTTAAAAGATGCTCATTCTTGGCCTTTATACTTTGAAGAAGATCATGTGACATAAAAACAAGCGAGTCCACCTGTGCAGAAAACAGCTGAGTTCAGTTAAAGCAGAAACATCTGCAGCTGCTGCTTTCTGGCCTGCTCCGCTCTCCTCACGGAGCAGAAAATTCACATGTCGGCCTCTGAGAGATCCAACATCAACCTTCATCAAAGTGTGCAGAGAAGGCCAGCTGGCAGTGAAAGCGCCGCTGGAACGGCAGACGATCAGATCCGCTCCTGCCTCCAACATCCCGGCCAGAACTCCGTCCCAGCAGTGTTTAACGACTTCATGAAAGTATTCAACTGTCAATGAACATGTGTGCGTTCTTTCTTCAGCTTCATCCTCTGGGGTGCAATCTTAACATTCGGCTGTCCAACGGGTCAAAAATGACCCATCTTACCAAAACCAAAATAAAGCAACAAAATAGAAAAAGATTAGTAAACATCATTAAACCTTTTCAACACAAACCAACTGTCATAACAGTTTTATTTTACATTGAAAATGTAAAATGTTTATTATTGCTATTATATAAATGGTAGCAGCTGGATGGCTCAGTGGGCTAGGTGAAGGGCTGACACTCAGAAGTCCTGGGTTCGATTCCCAGGGTTGTCCACTGATCCCCACCCAGATTGGGTCCTTAATCAAGACCCTTGACGCTGCTGCCTAACTGGGTCCCTGTGCCCCTCAAGTTCAGGGTTGTGTCAGGAAGGGCATCCGGGGTAAAAACTCTGCCAAATCACTGATGAGAAACAGTGGGTGATGTTACACTGTGGAGACCCCGAAAGGGATAAGCTGAAAGTGAAAGAAGAAGAAGAAGATTGCTATGTGAAGTAATTACTTCTGGATTAATTACACTGAAAGAGAAAAAAACAGTCAAAACTCTGGAATTTATTAGTACTTGTGTTATAACACAGCACCATAACAAACCGTTGCTCTGACTTCAGGAAAATTGTTCAAAATCAACCTGTTAGCACACGCAGGACGGTTTATGGAAATGTGAGGAGAGGTTTTGTGGACGTGCTGCACAGAGGTGTAGTGCAGAAGTTCTATCAGGAATCTGGGACTTTACCTGACCGACCCCTTGTGTGTGTCGAGGTTTAGGGGTGTGCGT
>NC_050530.1:23940515-23951859 GCF_002922805.2 Oryzias melastigma | reverse complement strand
TCAAAATCAACCTGTTAGCACACGCAGGACGGTTTATGGAAATGTGAGGAGAGGTTTTGTGGACGTGCTGCACAGAGGTGTAGTGCAGAAGTTCTATCAGGAATCTGGGACTTTACCTGACCGACCCCTTGTGTGTGTCGAGGTTTAGGGGTGTGCGTTTGTATAAAAGATAGGTTTGTATGTGTGCGTTTGAATAGGAGGTGTCTGCACATAGAGGTGTAGTTGTGTGTTTTTAAAGGGGTAGTTGTGGGTTTATAGAGGTGTAGTTTTGTGTTTATGAAGGTGTACTTGTTTGTTTATAAAGATGTTGTTTTGAGTTTATAAAGGTGTACTTGTTGCTTCATAGAGTCGTAGTTGTGGGTTTACAGAGGTGTAGTTTTGAGTTTATAAAGGCGTAATTTTGTGTTTATAAAGATGTAGTTGTGTGTTTATAAAAGTGCAGTTGTTTATAGAGGTGGAGGTGTGTGTTTATTGTGGTGTAGTTATTGGTTTATAGAGGCGTAGGTGTGTGTTTAGAGTTGTAGTTGTGAGTTTATAGAGATGTAGCTTTGTTTATAAAGGTGTAGTTTTGTGTGTACAAATGTGTTGTTTTGTGTGTATAAAGGTGTACTTTTGTGTGCATAAAGATGTTGCTGTGTTCATGAAGAGGTGGGTGTATAAGTGACTGCATAGATGTGAGTGTCTGTAGGTGTGTGTATTTGTGAATTGGAGTGTGTGTAGCCTTGTGTTTAAATGTTTTTATAATCCCGGATCTAAACTGACGCATAAGACAATCTTAATACCCCAGTGCCATACAGTCCACATGTTATAAAAAAAACAAAGCAAAACGTTTTCTAATGATGGAGCATCTTTAGGAGACATTACATATCAGAATAGAAAAGAATGTGTTACAGTATTTTTTCTACAACTAAACGTAGTAATGGGTCACTTTATACCCACAAGAGTCTAATCTTTTCCTGTTATTAAACTCAGTTCTGAACAACAATCCAGACAAAACTGTCATTTTAAAGAACATGTCAAAACATCTTAAAATGTGAACAGAATTTTTGAATTTACACTTTTACTGACATTTTCTGTGAAAGTATTCCTAAGTTTGTGTCTGAAAATGTTACCTGTCTGGGAGGAGTGGTCCAAACCTTAAGCTGGTGGAGGTCCTGTGGACCACTGACCCAGGAAAGTTCTGCCAGAATTTAATTAAAGCGCTTTAATCTCAGGAAGCCCCTCCCACCCTTTTAGCATAATTTCTCCATGACTGTGGAAGTGCAGGATGGATTGATGAGTCAGCATCTCTGTCGTCTGCAGGGCGGGGTTAAAGGAGCGGGACGTCATCATCAGCATCAACGGCGAGCACATCACCTCAGCCAATGACGTCAGCACCACCATCAAGCGAGACCAGGATTTGAGGATGGTGGTGAGGCGCGGTAACGAGGACGTCATGCTGACCGTCATCCCCGAGGAGATCGACCCTTGACCTTTCACCACACGGCACCGTCATCACCCAACCAATCCCGGGCTGGCCCTCAGCGCTGGAGTCGGTCATGACTATAACCCTACAGAGTTCACATCCCGACGTTGAAGCTGCACTTTTATGTTCCTCTCAGCTCAGTTTCCCTCCCCCTCTCACAGGCCCGACTCTCCAGCGCCCCCTGTGGGTGACTGCATTCGTCCTCCACCGATAACTTTCGTACCGTTTGTACTTGATGACAATGTTTTCATAGAAGAAAATAAAGTTATTTTTAAACACATTGCTGTCCTGGATCCTCTCAGTCTCAGAGTTGGGGGCGGAGCCTATTAAAGCCATTATTGTTTTCATTGACAGAAGAGACTAACTTTAAAGTAACACAGGACTCGTATAGTAGTAAAAAGTAATAGATTACTTTTGAACAACAATAACAAATACAGTGAAATCTGTTACAGTTTGGAAGTACTTTGCTGTCAGTAAATAATTCTAGAAAAAGCACCTCTGATGACATCATCTCCTGATCTTTTAACAACCGTCACATTTGCTTCAGCATGTTACAGACGAGCGTGAGCGTTACAGACAAACGTCTCAGATCGAGGGCGTCACACCTTAACAGTTAAGACTCTTCAGAGTTTAGTGTTTCTAGCGTGAAGCTGAGCAGGGCGCTCTCAAAGTGGAGAGACGATGAGGAACCACAAAAAATCTCACTGAGGGTTAATCCAACCGCTGGCGGAGTTTCCGAGTCTGCTCGTGCAGGGTTAAGGAGCGTCAGTGCAGCGCCGCCTCCTGGGTTAGTCTTTAGCTTTGCTGTACACAAGGCGTGTGGGCGATCTGCTCGCCGGCGCCTGCCGCGCCGTTCTTCAGCACCATCATGGGCAGGGCGCTCAGCAGCACCTTCTCTAGTTTCTGCTCCAGGGCATCCAAGCGGCGGTCCATGTGCTCCTTCAGCCTCCTCTCCATCTCCTCCAGCCGCTGCTCCATCGCTGGATCCAGCTTCCTGTAGAGAAGAGGAAACGTTGACATGGAGGTGCTGCAGCGCCCTCTACGTCACCGTACCTGGTAATACAGGATCTAAATGTAACTGCTGCCTTCAGTCACCGTGTCTGAGCGGAGATCCTCACAACAATCAGCACACCGAGTCTGCTGGTAGAGGTCACCGACCGACCCTCTGTGAGCCCCTCCCCACACACATAACAGAATTCTGAGCGACCCACCCAGCACGGTTTGACCTCAGAGGAAGGCTTGTTCCAGTGAAGAAGGGAAGTTCTGTTGAACGAGCGAGCGACAAATAGGAACAAAGAAACACTTTCTGCTCCAACAACCGCCCCCAAGCTACACAATTTGTGTGGTGTGGGTCACAGACAGTCGACCCCTTTGGGAAAACTAGGTGATGTCCAAATCCCCTCGCTACTCCTTAACCCCCCAAAAAGCTATGCAGTGCAGGACTATCCAGTTCTCTGGATTTTCATGAACAAAAAAGGAAACAAGTGATTTTGTAGGTAAAGAAGCTGACAGTCTGTCCCCCTAATGGTAAGTTCATGATCGAAAATCACAAAGAAATAAAACAATTTATATAGTACAAATCTTTGTATTTAATTAAGGGGAAATAAGTATTTGAGCAGGAGTTTCTGAACATCTGGAGGAATTTTGACCCACTCTTCTTTACAAGTGATGTCTAAATCATTCAGATCTGGTGGCTGTCCCTTGGCAGCTCCAGGATTGAGCTCCAGAGACTGACTGGACCACTCCATGACCTTCAGCTGCTTCTTCTCCAGACAGTTCTTGGTCATCTCGGCTGAATGTTTCATGGTTATTATCCTGTTAGAAGATCCATCTATCACTCATTTTGAGCTCTGTGACTTAAGGAGGTTCTCAATCAGGATGTGACGGTACATGGCTCTGCCCATCCTCCCATCCACGCGGTGAAGTGGAAAACACCCCCAGACCAAAGTAGTTCCACCCCCATGCTTGACAGTAGAGATGGTGTTCTTGGGGTCTCCGGCAGCATTTCTCTTCCTCCAAACGGTTGAGTTGATGCAAAAGAGATCTGAGCACAGCTCCTTCTCCCAATCACTCTAAACCATGAAGGTGTTCTTCCACAACCTTCAGGCAGGTCTGCCCGAGTGTCTTCTTAAGCAGATGGATGTGAAACCATTGACCTGTAGAGCATCACCAGTGGCTTTCTTGCCGACTGTGGTTCCAGATCATCAATAACTCCTGCTGTTGTTTTAGGACAATTTCTCTCTGTTCTCATGATCACAGAAACCCCACCAGGTCAGATCTGTTTGGACCCCCAGACCTACAGGTGGATCGATGCTCATGTTCTTGTATTTTGGCTCCAACAGTTGGGACCTTTACAGCTAGTTGCTGATGGTTTTGTATTCCAATCATACAATCTTCTCCCTTAAACCCACTGAAAGCTCTTTAGTCTTTTCATGTTGGGAGTTTGGAGTCTGACTGATTCTGTGGACAGGTGTTGTCTCTACAGGAGATCATTCAAACAGGTGTTGTCTCTACAGGAGATCATTCAAACAGGTGTTGTCTCTACAGGAGATCATTCAAACAGGTGTCTTCAGTTCAGGTGTTTAACTGGTCCGTGTGGACCAGAACTCTTCATGGTTACTAGGGGATCAAAGCAAATACATTCATGTAAATTCTTCAAAGTGGATTTCTTGATGTTCTATCTTTTGCAGTTCAAATTAACCTACCATTAAAATAACAGATCCTCAATTTCTTTTTAAGAGGACAAACCTACAAAAATCATGCATCCTCACTACTTTCTTTTAACACCAAATATGATGTCATAAATTTCCAAAGTATAGAGATCCATTAAATGTGAACATTTTACAAAGTCTGTTTCTGAATGCTATAATCTGTTGAGGAAAACTTGGAGGATTTATAAACATGCAACCACATTCATTTTAAGAAGACCGGTCATCCAAAAGCAATCCATTGTGATCTAAATTCATTGATCGGAAGCACATGTGTCAAAGTCAAGGCCCGGGGGCCGGATCCGGCCCTCCAGATTATTTTATTTTATTGTTATTCACGGCCCGATGTTATCTTTCCAGGCTTTGTTTGTTTTGTTGGGCAGCATGTTCATATTTGTATAATTTTAACAGGATGTATTTTTTTCGAGATCAAAATCTTTTGCATTATTTATAAGTGTAATGTTTCATTTAAAATAACATAAAAGTAAAGATATTAGAGTGTTTTTTTCTTTTAATGTTTATTTTATTTCTAACTTGTTTGATTTTGACAAAATATATTTTTATAGAGAGTAAAATATTGAAAGTTATTTAATGTTTAAGTTGATTTATTCTGGAATAATATTCCTGTCTGTTTTTACTCATAATTATCTTAAAAAGTTACGTTTCTAAAGTTCTAAAAATTTAGCTTTCAATAAATGTTTCTCCTGTTCGGCCCACGACCTCAGGTGTGTTTTGGATTTTGGCCCTTTGTGTGACTGAGTTCGACCCCCCCGATATAAAGAGCATCGATTGCACACCTTTTTCTGGGAAGCTTCTAGAGCACTGGATTTTGAAGACCCCAACACCACGCTCTAAAGGGCACTCACTGGGGAGTGGTGGAGGAATTCAGACACAAACTCAGTTTAAGTAAAGCCGCATTCCTGTGAGCACATCTCGGACATAAACGGAGGTTCTGATGGTACCGGTCCTGACATAAACACAGACAGTGAAGCAGAAGCTCACCAGCAGCCGTTCCTCAGCTCACTCTCCCTCTCAGCCGCCGGAGCACTGTCCAGCCGCAGCCTCGTCACCTGACCGCAGACGCTCTGCAGCACGGGCAGCAGGTCGGGGCTCAGCACCTCGCCGCAACCCTGCTGTTTCAGGAGGTCTGACATCACGGTTGTCAGGTGGGCGGGGCTTAGTGGAAGGCCGTTTTCTGTGTTCACTGGAAAAAGCGCGTTTAGACAACAAAAGTAGGATGACTTTAGGTGACAGCGAGCAGTTCCAACGCCATCTGTCACCTGAGAAAGTTCACCTGAAACTCACTCTTGTTTCCATTGAGCTGGGGGGGTGCGGGAGGGGCGGAGCCTTCAGACTTCCCTCTGTTCTCTGCTAATGGAGTTAGTTCTGCTGAGCTGAAGCAGTCTGTGGGCTAAAAGCAAAAACCTCATCAGCAAATTATGGAGGGTGATTCATGCTGGAAGAGAGGGAGAAGATCCTTACCAGGGAGGCTTCAGGGGGGGGCTGCCTCCTGATGGAGGACACCCCACCTCCTTCAGCCAGGGCCGACAGAGCTCCTCCTCCCATCAGGAGCGGCAGGAAGCTGCCTAGAGAGCCGCTGGAGTTCTGGAAGGACCAAAAAACTCAGTTTAAAGCAGAAGAAACGGTCACAACTGCTTCAACTTCATGGAGGGATTTTTGTGCCAACATATTGGAAGCAAAAGTCCCAGTTTTGAGATCAGAATTTTCTAAGTTGCAAAAAAAATGTAAAGTGTTAAGAAAAAAAATCATAATTTGCAAATAAAAATATTTAATACTTGCTGTCCAATTTTTTTTTTGCATTTGCAAATTTTTGTTTTGATTGTAAAAAATGTTTGGGGTGGCACTCAGCGTGCTCTCAGCGTTACGTTTGTGACAAACGTAACGCTGAGAGAAAAATTTGAACGCAAAATCAAAGATAGGGCAAAAGCGAGATGAGACACTATGCATGTAAAAATGTTTTTGCTGCAAACGCAAAAATTTTTTTAGAAAAAAAAAGTTTGCAATCACAAAAATATTTTTTGCAAGCAAGATTGCAAATATAAAACATTTTTATTTGCGGATTTTTTCAATACTTTACATTTTGTTAGTAAATTTTGATCTCAAAACTGGGACTTTTGCTTGCAATATGGTGGCACAAAAATCGCTCCATAGAGGGGGGACTGAATTAGTAAAATGGCCGACGCTTTGCTCACATGCTGCTGAAACTGCACCATCTCCATCAGGTTCTGGGCCCCCGGAGACAGTGTGGCCCCCATCTCCTCGACCAGGCCCTGCACGCGCTGCAAGTCGATGCTGGAGATGGGGAGTGGGCGGGGCTGCAGGGACTGCAGGCCCACTATGATGCGACCCACCAGAACACTGCTTCGCCCCGCTAGAGAGAGCAGCTGGGGAGACACCGAGGGTTTACTGGAAGGAGACGAGGGACAGACATGACAGTTCAGACATGAACTCCTCACCTTCACCTCACAGGCTGAGGAGGGACGCTCCAGGAGCAGCTGTTTGCTGAAGAACGGACCTCTGTCAGCACTGTGGGGGGGGGTACATTAAATATTAGAAACAGATGAAATTTTTATTGTTCTGATGATAATTTTCAACAGAAAATTGCTTCCATGTCCTAAAAACACAAACACCTGTCAGAAACGACCCGGTCGGTCTTAGACCCCCGCGCCGTCCCGCAGTACTCTCCGCTCTGGTCGTACACCTCCATAGTTCGAGCCTCAGTGATGAGCACCAGGCGGCGGATGGCGGTGCAGGAGTCTGGGCTGCAGCGCAACGTCAGGACGCAAGGATGGCCGTCCTCCACCTGCTCCAACAGCACGGGGTCCCATCTGCAGAATGAGCCGAGAACAGCTCAGGTAAGGTTACCTTCACACTGCGCTTTCAAGTGAACTGTATGGAAACTTGTGTAAATGCGCGTTTGGGTTTCTGCACTCACTTGTTGCTACGCAGGTTTCTAAGGCTTCGTTTCAACTAAGCAGCATGGAGCTAAATTAAGTCCAATATTAACTAAAACCCAAAATTGAAAAAAAAATATTGGTGTTTGGCCAAAAACAAAATGTAAAATGTTCAAAGCTTTTTGCTATTCTAAAATAAACTTAGTTATTTTCAACTTCAAATGTTTTGTTTTGTAGGTTTTGAAAATCAAAATTTTAATTTTAAAACTTTTTTTCAGTTTGAAATCTTTTATCTAGTTTTCGAATCTGAAAATTTCCATTTCAAAACTTTTGGCCCCATTGTAGAGCATTGGGGCGAGGCTAACACAAAAGACCAATCAAAATCGATGAAGAGGTTACTTCAGTCCCGGTGTAGACCCCTCTACATCACTTTTTGGTGTCTCCAAGTTGTTTTTTGACAGGTCCCCAACAACCAGATCGCAAACCAGAACCGGTCCGGTATCGCAATGTGTACGATAGCGTACCTGTACCCAAACCCGGTACCGGTGCCCTAGCCATAACCCGACACAGGACCAGAACTGGTACCAGATGCAGTACTGGGCAGAGTACAGGACACAGTACCGGACGTGAACCAGTATCGGGTTAAGGTTAGGGTATTGGTACTGGACGCGTCCCCAGGACCATCCGGTACCGCGTCCCGAGGGTTTTTAAAAAGCTCTCTGGTAAATTTGTACCCAAATTCAATTAGAAATATTAAAGCTATAATATTAAACTAATATAATAATATAATATAATATAATATAATATAAATATAATATAATATTAAAGAAATAAAAAGTGCTAACAATTTTTGTCAAAATCCATTTATATAAATCCCCCCAAAAATTGCAAACCACATTACAATCATAAAAAGATGCTTCAGGGTTTCAGGTGAACGATCCGATGTCAGCGTTTACCTGACACATGAGCAGGAAGCTTCTTACCCTTCAGTCTGTTCTTCATCAGACTGGCTGAGCTCCTCTTCGTGACTGAGAGGAAGAGGAAGCAACACCTGGGCCAGGTGCCGGCCCGCTGCCGGACACACCCACGCAGCTTCACTCTTCACAGAGACATCCACCATACTGCTGCAGGACCCCCACCTGTCAGGAGGCGGGCAGGACAGGTGGGATGCGTTATTCCCGCCATCATTTGAGAAAAGGACAACAATCCTCTCTGTTTCTTTAACACAGACACTGGCGCCAAGCTGGGGGGGTTACAGTGGTTTTACCTGTCTCAGGTGAGCGATAACAGCCCGCTCCTCGCGGTCGTGTGACGTCACGTAGACAAAAAGGTTCTTGTTCAGACCTAAACCCCTCCCCCTGCGGTGGAGTCTTACCTGCACGCCGCGGGGCGGAGCTCTTCCAGGTGCCTTTCGAGAAGAAAACCGACTCCAGCAGTAAATAAAAACAACACCTGGGTTAATCTGCTCCCGCAAACACCCAGGACAGCGCTGGGCTCTTGGTGCGTGACGTCATCCGTCCGCGACTCGGGACGTGAACGTCGGAGACACACGTGACCGGTTGTTTATCAACGATTCTTCTGGTATGGACGGACATGGACTTCACCGCGTGCTACGAGGATACCGTGTCCAGCGTGGCTGCCGCCGCGCGCGCGGGTCGCGCGGAGCGGGTGAGGGCCCTGCTTGGTGGGGGCTGTCGCATAGACTCCCGGGATAATCGCGGCTGGACCGCCCTGCACGAGGCGGCCGCTGCCGGCAGCAGAGCGTGCGTGCGGGAAATCCTGGCTGCTGCTCTGCATGGTAAGAAGCTGGAGGTTCTGAGCATGCGCAGAGCGGGAAAGGCGCGTCAGTTCACACTGCAGTCTTAGGTCTGATTGATGAAGAAGTTTACTCAGAGCTTAGTTTGGTCATTGGTGGTTGAACCAACCTACACATGTTTTACGGACTGTCTTTGTTGTTATATTGATAAACATTTAAATCAAATGATATTGGCTCCTCCCACCTGAGAGACTTCAGGATCTGTCTCACCTGTTCATTTCCTCCTCCTTGGATAACAGACGGCTGATTCAAGATATCGCGTATCAATTTGTAAGAGAAGAAAAAGCAGTCTTATCACACGAGGAAAACATTATGTCAATGTAGATCCTGAAAACATGCAGCAGACTTATCACTGGAGATGAAATTTATTTACATTTTCTGGGTACATCTTAGTTTTTTGTGGGAACAAATGTACATTTTGGGCCCAAAAAATACTGTTTTAATATAATTTCCTACTATGAATTTGTGCATGTAAAAATCCTAATTTGTGTACACAAAATGCTAATTTATGTCCTCATATTGCTCATTTGTGTGAACAAAATGCAAAACTGTGCGCAAGAAATGCAAATCTCTGGACACAAAATGCTCATTTGTGGGCAAAAATATCCTAATCTATGTGCACAAAATGCTGATTTGTCTGCACAAATTCAAATCTGTGTGCACAAAATGCAAATCTGTAGGAACAAAATACAAATTTGTTTGGACAAAATGCTGATTTGTGTTCGCAAAATGCTAATTTGTGGGCAAAAAAATATCCAAAATCGCTGTGCACAAAATGCAAATCTGTGTGAACAAAATGCTCACTTGTGCACATAAAATGCTAACCTGTTTGCACAAATTGCAAATCTCTGTACACCAAATGCTCATTTGTGTGCACAAAAAGCTCAATTGTGTGAACAAAATTCAAATTTGTGTGCACAAAATAATCATTTGTGTGCACAAAATGCTAACTATTTTGCACAAAATGCTAAGTTTTGCCCCAAAAATTCTAATTTATGTGTACAAAATGCTCATTTGTGACCATACACAATTGTGGCCAATTTAAGTGCAATAGTTATTATTTTGTGGGTACATTTTTTTATGTTTTAATGTCCTGGGTTCCATAGCAGACTCCTGAAAACTGTTTCTAATTGTTCTAAAGCTTTTGATGTTATGGTGGTTGAAACATGGCAGCCAAAACAGGAGCAGTGTAAACACAAGTGAGGAAAAAAAACATTTAAAGTGATACTTTAAATGATAATACCAGATCCTATTTTATATCAGTTCACTGGTGAATCCTGTCAGATATATAAAGAATAATACGACAACGATGAACCAACAGGAAGTGGAGGTTGTAAGAAAGGGACTTGAACAGATTCAACACATGTTCCTGTAATTGAAATTTTCTATAAACTGAAGCAACAATAACATTGTTAAATGATTGTTGTTTGGTTCTCTACCACAGCTCGCTCCTGCAGAGGAGCTCCAGACTTGGTGAATGCTCAAACCCACGAGGGGGAGTCTGCTTGTTACCTGGCAGCGCAGCGGGGGCACCTGAGAGTGGTCCGCCTCCTCCTGAAAGCCCACGCCGACATCGACCAGATGACCAACGACTTGTCCTGTCCTCTGTATGCAGGTGAAGCTGCTGCTGGCGGGATCTGCCTGCTGCTTTTAACCTCCTGCATAATTAAGGTGTCATTCCCTCAGCTGTAGACAGGGGGCACAAGGATGTGGTTGAGCTGCTGGTGTCTAAGGGAGCGGAGGTGAACCGGACACACACGGCGTCCTGCTGGACCTGCCTTCATCAGGCTGTTTACAAGGTGAGCTGATGCTCAGCGAGGCGGCTGGTCTCTCACACAAACATAAACGTACCGTCTCCCCTCCAGGGCCACAGCCGAATAGTGTCCATCCTGGTGAGGGTCTGTAACCTGGAGGTTCTGGACGACCACGGCATCTCCCCTCTGTTTGTGGCTGCGCAGTACGGACAGACGGAGAGCCTGGAGGCTCTCATCCATGCTGGTGATCAGCCGTTTCTGTCTTTTTGGAGCAAACCTGAACTAGATTGGATCCAAACATCATCTCTGTTTCTGCAAACAAGCTGATGTATTTTATATTCATTTTAAAAAGATGTTCTCCTCTATTAGAGCTTTCCTTTTCCATCCTTTCAGGTGCAGATGTAAACAGCCAAGCCGCTGATCTAGCCACCCCGCTCCTTATCGCCGCACAGGAAGGTCACGCGGCATGCGTGGACCTCCTGTTGGACCACGGGGCAGATCCGAACCAGGCCTGCAGTACCGAATGGCCTCAGCTTCCCATTCATGCTGCGGCTGAATTCGGACACACAGGGTACGAAGCGCTGACGCCAAGACGATGCGACTAGCAGTGACCAAAGCCTCTGAACCGCAGGAACACACATGAGAACAGGAGCAGCTAGTTAACACGTTCAAGAGCAGTTTTGAAA
>NC_050530.1:23927562-23933909 GCF_002922805.2 Oryzias melastigma | reverse complement strand
CAGTGATAAGAGTGGAATGGTGTTTCTCTGTGATACTACCCCGCCCCATACCCTGTGCTGTTACGAAGAGCTAAACAACGTAGAGTAGTAAGTAAGTAGTAAGAAATGGCCATGCCTAATCCACGTGGAGATTTTTCAGCGTTCTCAGTCCTGCTACCGTAAGTATTGGATGAAACTCACACCAAAAATCCAGTGATGCTGATTTGACCACAGAAATGTGAACGGCGGCTCATTTGACTGCAGTCAATGTGAAGATACCATCTTCTCTTCTCCAGAACCTGAACTAGACACTAGGAACAGATGAGGGTTTAGTGCATGTGCAGCAGAGCTGTTGATGGAAAGAAGATATTCATTCAAACAGAGTCTGTCCAAGACAGTTTGATTGATTTAAAAGGAGAAATACTCGGAAATGCAAAAACAAAATGATTTCTATTTATATTTGTTCTCTTTCAGAAGAAAAATGACACAGACATGTTAAAAACTCCAAAAACCTGATTTTCAAGAAAGGAAAGGTTAGATGTGTTTTGGGACTCCTGCTAACTCCTGCTGAAGTAACCAGCTCAGTAACACTTGTTTGTCCTTCAAATCCCTTTTTCTATTGCGTCCTCTGTTTTGAGATGCAGCAGTAAACGTTTTTGAGTTAAAGCTACAATGTGAAAGGAGCTAATGCCTGGAAAGGCATCAGCTAGAACACAAACAACTGTCATGTGACACCAGATTACAAAACAACAGGTATCAAGGTATCAAGACTCAGACGTCTCTCCTTTGTGCCTTCAGGAACTCATCCTTCCTCTTCTGCTCCTGGGTCTCCTCATACTCATCAGCATCCTCAATCCTCACATCTACTATGAAGGCATCAAAACCAAGGAGATGGAGAGTGACATCTCCCTCAAGGATGTGGATGTCCTGGGCTACACTCCTCCCACCAACATCACCACCCACATCATGGAGGAGGTGGCTCGGGAGTTGAGTAAGTCAGGAAGCTGTTGTGGCCGGCTGGCTGGCGGCTCACTCCATGGTGGTTCTGACCCGCTCATGTTTCAGACATGCAGGACCGTCTCCATGTGTTTGACACCGAGGAGGACCTGGAGAACGACAGCCTACACAGGCCGTCCAGCTTCATCGGTGTGGTGTTTTTGGACGGCTCAGCCATGTCTTACAGTCTGCGCTTTCCCCACAACAAGGTGCCACTCCCCAGTGACTTCACGGAGTCTATCGGTGAGTCTGCCTGGAAGAGAAATGAAAGATCTTTATTGTCATAGCTCATACAAACAATACAATTGTACTCTCAATGAGTATGTCTATAAGACCCTCTCCAATAAAAATCTTATTTTTGGTGTTTTTAACACCTTGTAGCAGTTTTGTCATGATGGAGGACGTGTATAAAAGAATTTAAGATGATCTGAATATTTCTTTATTCAAAGCGTGTTAGATCAGGGACAAATGAAAAGCTGCAATTTGTGAAAGCCCGGGTTTGTGACACTGTCACTGCAATGGGCGGGCCAAAATCTTCCTTCTCCCTACAATTCTGAAGGATCCATGTTAGCTTGGACTTGTGCTGCGTTCAGTATGATTTGCGCGGCAGAGGCGGCCAGTTCCCATGTTAAGTCAATGGCACAGACATGAATTGAGGCAATCTGGAGACATGCAGCGTGATTTTAGCAACGAGCAGTGCTGGCAGCAGCACAAATTGGGCGGCACAGCCAGATTTAAAGGGTACCAAACCCTAAATTAACTTTATTTCGCTGTTGATCTCCTAGACCTGGATCTCTGGACCTTTAAAATTGTTGTCTGTTGGTTATAGCCACATTTTTGACAAATGGAAATAAAACTGTTCAATTCTTCAAAATATAGTCAAAAACCGTGCCCCCTAAAGGTTGAATTGATGTATTACAGTTCAATTTTGTGATTGGTCAAACCATGTAAGTTTCAGAAGTCATCATGATCTGCAGCTCCAGTAATGATAGCAGTCCAGCCCCCAAGCCCCGCCCCTCTGACTGGATTTTCACATTTCAGCAGAGGGTGTAGTCAGCGTCCAATTTCCTGGTTTGGTTACCCTTTAATTATCTAAATTTTGGCAGTTTGGTGCGTCACAATCAGGATTTCAGCTTTGGGTACGTGACGTTTTCAGTGACTCGATCACTTCATCCTTGTACACACGTCAGTGAAAATATTGTCTGACATTAAACTGCTCCATGACATAAAACATATTATGGACTGCTGGACTAGAACATCAAAATTCTCCTTGTTGGTATCAAATCGGACGATGGACGGTTAGTTCTATCTCTCCATGGTTGGATCACATTTAGGAAAGCTTTCTCAAGGGGTGTGGTCTTATTTCTTATGGATCTGTTGATGGTATAGCTTAGGACTTGCCAACCTTGGTCCTGTTTTCCAGCTCTCCATAACTCCTTGATGGTGGCAGCCTAAATCAGATGTGTTCAGTCCTGATCAAGCCTGAAAATGTTTTTCAAAATGTGCATACTGCGCATGAACGGAAGAGTTTTGACTGTTCATGTGCAGCTTGCAGAGAAGAAAAGACTGAGCTAAAGAGAGTTGGTAAAAAAGAGCACGGTTCCCAGGAAAGAGTCAGAAGGGAAACAGTCATGAAGCCACATCGTCACTCATGACAGTAGATTGGTCAAAGTTGCGATAAAAATGGAGCTGCAGGAATTTCCCAGGAGGGAAGCGCAGTTGAAGAGCATGCAGCCAGTCTGTGATGCGCACACACTGACGGCGAGCCTGCATGGAGAAATGTCCTCAGCTCTGCATTTCTTCATTTAGGCACAGGCCGAGACTAACAGATTTTTTTTTATTTTCTGCACCAATTAACATTTGAAGAGATTTTTTACAGATTCACGAAGAATCGTTACATCCTCAGACCTCATGTTTCTGTCGCTCGTTCTGCAGCTGGCTGCTTCAGCGAGTCGGTGAACTGCAGGGCTGCTAACTACTGGTACTCCGGGTTCATCCTCCTCCAGACCCAAATCGACGCTGCAATCATCGAGGTGAGACACACTACTGACTTGCAAGACAATAAATTATGGCATCTGGACTAAAAGTCTTCCTCTTTAAGTTCAGATGCCAATAATATAAAGATGTGTGGATGTTTGGAGCTCCTGCTCACCATTGAAGAGTTGGGAGGTGTGTTCTGTTCCTGTATGTGAGTCTGTCCTCATGTGTGCAGATGCAGACGAGGCGTTCGGTGTGGAACGAGATGAAGGTGAACGTGATAATGATGGGTCAGCCTGGCGCTGTGGAGGTGCACAAGTTCTCCCACGCCCTCATCTCCATCTACCTCGTCCTGGCCTTCACGCCCTTTGTCACCTTCCTAATCGTCAACGTGGTCGCTGAGAGAGAGCGTCGTCTCAAAGACACCATGAACATGATGGGACTCTGCGACACGGCCTTCTGGTGAGGAGCGTCGGCCGCTCCATCAGTCTCCTGTCAGTGTGGAGGTCCACATGTTTTCCTGTGTTGCTGCAGGTTGTCTTGGGGGCTCCTGTATGCTGTTCTAGTGACCGCCATGTCCGTCCTGATGGCCCTCATTGCCACCTTCACAGCACTGTTTCCTAATAGTGACTTCTTCATCATCTTTTTCCTCATCTTCCTTTATGGAATCTCATCGGTAAGTCTCTGCTGCACTGACTCTCTATCTTTTGATGAAACCGACTCAAATGTTGGTAGAACAAAGGAGGCAGACACACACAAGAGCTCAGAAGTCTTAAAAAGAAGTGGACAGATATGTTAGGCGTTCAGGGATTTTGATTCTGTTATCAGAGCTGTTCTGCAAGATTAAAAGTGACTTTATCAATAAGAACTAGAAATTCCAGAGTTTGGATCTCAAAAATGTGTGTAAATGTCACCCACACAGTGAGGGTTAAACTTTAATTGGTTCATAACGTGTACATCCCTGTTTCTTTTATTTTGAAAACAGGAAGTAGTGGAGTTAATAGAATCGGAAAACATTTTTTAAAAAGCAATGATTGTAAATCAGCAGATTCTGAATTGTAGAAATGCAGTCTTGATCTGATCGGGTGCAGCATGAAAAGCCACTTTTCTCTACGTCTGATTCATGTTGACGGTTGAGCATTTACAGAATGTCAAAAAGTGTGTTGTTTATTTGTTGCTGGCGACATCTCTAGCGTTAAAGGGTTAATATTAATAAGTTAACTTGTTAAGTAGTCTAGGTCTGAATTAAAGCTGCTCCAAGTACATGAAGCATCTGATTATCATCAATCACACCACATGCTGCACCATGTCTAATGTATGCTACTTTTGTGGCCACTGAGCAGTCCAGTATTTTGGATGATTCCATTGTAAAACGGACACATTAAACCAGTGGTCCCCAACCACCGGGCCACAGACCGGTACCGGTCCGTGGATCACCGGGCCATGGAAGAACTAATAAATCGTACCTGTTTTTCTTTCTTTTCTTTTTTTTTGTCTCAGAAATCTTTTATTTTGGAAAATAACCACATTGTCTCCACTACAACTTTGATCACTTGAACTGTACAGTCTGTTCAGGGAGCAAAATGACTACGTCTGAACAAAACTTTTTCTGAAAACTCGTTTGGTTTTGAAAATCCTCCGGCTGGAAGAACAGGTTATTCCCACATGCCGTACCTGTTTGTGCTGAGGTGGGACTCTCATCTAATCATTAGAACGCTCACAGAAATGCCCAAACAAGCTCATCCATTCGGATGCTCATTTCAGAGATGTTGTGAACGCGTTTCATGCAGGTACTTCCATAGAAAACATAAAAAGAAGAAGAGGAGCAGTGTGCAGAGTGTGGGGTGGGGTGGGGGTGAAGGGGAGAAAAGGAGAGTTGCGCTGCGCGTGGAAGTAAGTGCGCAGGGGGGTCAGTCAAAGTCATGAGTTTGAGTTCTTCTGCTTTGAAAAAAATGTTTTTATATTAAAATGTTCACTGAGGCTTTTGTTTGGAGCTTCAAAGTAGTCTCATTTGAGTATAAATGATTGATTTGTTGGTTACATTTTGTTTATGTATTGAAGTTCTGTATTTTCATTTTAATGAGATGATCTTATTATAGTAAAGTAAACTCATTTTTAACCACCCCTAACATGATTCGGTAGACTCATGGGTATACTGGTGCACAGCCACAAAAAGGTTGGGACCACTGCATTAAACAGTACCAAACCGGACCTCTTGGGGGGGGCCATCGGTTGTAGGTACATTTAAAAGTGGAACAAACGATTGAGGTGGAGTCACAGTAGCCACCCGTTGATTGGCAGAAAGTGATGATGATATTAGAAAGCATCAATATGCTCATTTAAGCCAACGCTTCAGTGATATTGCTCTTAGCCTTTTTTCAAACGACATTGAATTCTTGTTCTACACCAGGGGTCTGCAGCCTGAGGCTCTGGAGCCACATGTGGCTCTTCTACCCCTCCATTGTGGCTCTTTGGCTTTAGGGAAGTGCTAACAACCTTAATAAATATTAAATTAGTTAGTTGAGTTTAGCACATTGTAATATATGCTGCAGGATCTAGAAAATGTCACGTTTGATTCGGTTTTCAGCTGCAGCAGGAACATCTTATTTGACACGGAGTGTTTTATTTTGATAGGAACTTGTATTTGCTGCTGTCAAAAGTAAAGATGTTAAAGTTGTTATATATAGAAAAATATCACACTTTTTAAAATTAATTGTAAATATTTGAAAGCTACATTTTCTAAAAGAATAGCTAAATGGCCACGTAAAAAACAAAGGTATTTTCTAAAAAATGAAGTAGGATTTGGTGGTTCTCGCTGGGTTCTGGTCTGTCAGAGACTGGACCAAATGGCTCTTTTAGTGTTAAAGGTTGCCGACCCCTGTTCTACATGTGTACAAAAAGTAAAACAATAAAAAGACGAGCTGCTGGATGACCTCCATTCTTGTTGCCTTTCTAGTTGTTGTACTACAATGACACGCTAGCGATCCACACTCATGAAAACAAACCGCTCAGTGGAATCGAGGCTTAACTGAGTGGAAACGCTCGCCAGAATGAACTGAACCGTACCGTAGCACTCCTTACCAGACTGTTCTGTGTAAACGAGGCTTTGGTCTTCTTCTGGAGTTCCTTCTCCACTCAAAGTACAGCTTATTTGGTTGCGGTGATCACTTCTTGTTTTGTTTTTGGACACAGAACACAAATTTAATCTAAAACTGTGTATTTGTAGCCCAAGTGTGAAATATGACAGAATTTGTTTTAACCTTAGTTGTGTGTTGTTATGATTCAGTGACAATGTGATCTATTAGTTTTGTCGAAAGACCACTTACATTGCAAAAAAAGAGCTGATGAACACTAGGGGTGTGCCAAAATATCGATATTGCGATATATCGCGATAT
>NC_050530.1:23909118-23927476 GCF_002922805.2 Oryzias melastigma | reverse complement strand
GATAAACTGTAACCACAAGTGTTTTTACTTTAGATGAGATTAGATTAGAAATGGGTTTTTTTAAGCAATCAAAAGAAAAAAACTTAAATTCATGAGTAGTACAATCAATCATCAGAAGTTTACATCCATAAAGACATGCCAAACACAGGATAACTAGACATTAACAGATTGCCTGAAAGGGAGTGGAAGGAAGTGAATTTATATAATTTCACCTCGACTCGACCAAACCATTTCCTTTATGTGTATTATCATTATCTGGTTCAGATATTTATATCTTTCCAAAATAGATTCAGGTTATTATGAATCCTCAAGTACAGTAGATATAACACTATTTCAGACTTTGTCATTATATATGGAGATCTATAATCAAAGTTCAGACAAAATATACAGATTATTTTACATTAGAATAAAATCATTAATATAAATCAAGTATTATCGACAAAAATATTTATGTATGCAGAATATTTTCCATGGGGAGTCATTAATATAATGTCAGTGTCATAGGAATGTATACTGATTTTTTTCCAATAGAAAAATTATTCAAATAAATAAAAAAAAAAAAAATGTACAGACTGCAGCCTGAAAGGATGAGCAGTCAACCTGCTGCTTCGTTTTTTGGCATCGTTTAGTTCAGTCTGTCTTTAGGGTCACAATTGTGTTTTCTAATCTTCCTGCAGATTTTCTTCTCCTTCATGCTGACTCCGCTGTTCAAGAATCCCAAAGTGGCGAGCACGGTGGGCTCCATACTGACGGTGGTTTTTGGCTGCCTGTCGCTCTTCACCGTGCTGATGAAGGACTTCCCTCAGTCGCTGGTCTGGCTTCTGTCCCTGCTGTCACCCAGCGCCTTCTCCATTGGGATTGCACAGGTGAACACCCCCGTCATCGTGGGGCTGATGGTGACAAAGTGTCTTTAGTTTTGAGTACAGAACTGATCTGTGTCTCATGGACCTGTCAGGTGGTTTATCTGGAGGCGCAGGGAGATGGAGCAGTGTTTTCTTCACTGACCAGCGGCCCTCATCCACTCTACGTCTCTCTGGTTATGCTGGTGCTGGACTGCATCCTCTACCTTCTATTGGCCATCTACCTGGACCAGGTCCTGCCAGGTGAGAACAACCCGTTTTCCTTACATCTTTTATCTAAGGAAACTAAAATTACCATTTTTTTTTCCCCCACCAACATGAAGGTGAGTTTGGAATGAGGAGATCCTTGGTCTACTTCTTGCAGCCGTCGTACTGGTCCAGGCACAGAAAGCGCTACGTTAAAGTGACCTCAATGTTCGAGACAGAGATCAACGGCATTCCAGACTCCACAGACCGGTCTGAACAGTCGAACGAGTCTGTGGAGCCCGTTTCCTCTGAGTTTAGAGGAAAAGAAGCCATCAGGTAAGAGTCAGGAAAACTTGTCTGGAGCCTCAAATGGAAACTGTCATAGGTGTTGGATCTGTACTTGGTGCAGAAGTTCTCAGAAAAACCTCAGACTGTGACACCTGTTGACGAGCCTTATTTGTCCTTAACTCTTTAACACCTAAGGTGTCATTGGTGAGGCTTAAACACAAAGTCTTTAACATACTTTAACGTTTCAACCATAAACACGATCATTGGAGCCGCTTTTTTCCTTTAAAATCTACTGGAATGTTCGTGTTTATGGTTGAAAAGTTACAGTAAATTAAACAACATAAACACTGGAGCTCCGGTGTTAAAGGGTTAAACATCCACACACTGAAGGTGGGAGAACCACCATCAAACCACTAACTAGATCGCCATTAACAATGTGGGCTTCAGTGACCTGCCCCAGGACTCACTCCTAACTCTTCACATGTTGACGTTTAGTTTAAGGACGTCACTTTTTGACCTTTAAGGCATCCGCAACTCGTCATTTTTCGACGTACTGGCTGTTCTCATTAAATCACCTGTCCCCAACCGCCAGGCCATGAACCAGAACCCGTCCAGTACCACAAAGCACAGCGCACCGGTAACCAAACCTAACCGGACACCGGACCAGAAGCGGTACCGTCAATATGTGAAGACTTGGGGATGAGAATGTGTTGTCTGGTCACAGGTTGACGGCTCTGCCTCAACACTGCTATCCTTCAGAACATGTAAAAAACTTTAACAAGTAACAACATTCCAACATGCATCTGTGTGTTTTCATGAATTTCCCGAGCTTTTTTAAGGACAGGATCATTCCATTAAAGGGGCCATACCATGAAAAAAAAAACCTTTTGAGCTTCTTAGTGTATTATGCTGTTTATTCCTCACTATAAAGAACCCCAAAGCGGTATTTTGATCTGTTTATGTTAGTTAATTATAAGTAAGTAATTATAAGTAATTAATTATAAGTATTTTAAGACCAAGTATGTTTTCTTTTTGCCCCTTACATCAATCTGTCTGTTTTCCTGCTAACAGAAAGGATTCAATACAAATAAACAATTATACATATTAAAATGATCATCGATCCTTTCATACTCTGTTCTTGTTGTGCTCCATGTAACGGACCGCTCCACACCCGCGCCCACTAAGCGCAATCCCCCGCCCAGCTGCTGACTGCATGCTCAATGTTCAACCTGATTCAAGCACGGAAGGCCCAAACATGATCAGAAAGAGAAATGAATCATTGCAGTTTGTGCTCGATTAATATGACACCCAGACAGACATTAGAGGAACAGAGTCGTGAAAACAGAAACCCTGGAGCAAGATTTTAGGATTTTCACTGCTTTGACTTTTTGCTCCGAGGTTCTCCCTATCGTAGGTGGTGGAGGAGCCACCTTGAACCAGGTTGAGCATTCAGCCCGCGCTCAGTGCGTGCTCGATTTGTGCGTAAAGCTTGTGACCCGACTTAAAAACTTGCATAGCAGTGTGCGCTCCGTGCTCGGAGGCCAGGAATTCTGGTGTGCGTGTGTTTTTGCATTGACTTTTCATTAAAAGTGTCTGCTTGATTGTGCGTCCGGTGTGTAAGCACACACACAGTCACAGTTGCGCCTGCATGGAAAACTGTCAAATAGATTTGACGATCTGACGTAGCATCATCAGACAGCCTCTATCAGGAAGAATCTGCTCTGATAGCTCCGCCCCCAGTCTAACACCAACACCCAATTTCTCCACAGAGCTAGTAGAGACCAGCAAAAGACTTTAATTTTAGATTCAGAATACTGTATATCTTCCAGTTGTGTCTTCAATAAATTCCAGCTCCAACAGGTGTTTGTTACTTTAGACGCGGGGCTCCTTTAAGAACCCCGGTTGGAGTCGTGCAGTGTGTTTGTGTTGTGAACCAGTGTAGTGATGGGCCTACTAAAGGCAGATTTATGGTATGTGCATCCATCTTTGAAGAAGTTTGGATTATTTTGGTGGGAGAAATGAAGACGTGCTCCTGGCTCTACGATGACGTCATGAAATGAGCGGCAGCCACACACAGCAGTAGGCGGAGCCTCAGTAATCGTGTCGTTTTAGTTTCAGGTAGAAAAAAACTCACAAAAAGTAACTAAAATTTCATAAATAATTTGTTTTTTAGTGTTCCAAAGATAATATATGATCATTTATATGGATATAGTTCACTCTGACAGGCTCAATAAAATCATGGTATGGACCCTTTAAGGCTCTTGCACCTCATAGATCAGGGGTGTCCAAAGTCAGTCCTCGAGGACCGGCCTCCTGCTGGTTTTCCAGAAATGCTTCTTTATCCGTTTCTGATTACCTGATCAGGTGTGTTTAGCCAATAAGAAGCTTCAATGGCAGGTTGGTTGGAAAACATGTAGGACACCGGCCCTCGAGGCCTGGATTTGGACACCTCTGTCACAGATCATTGATTACAACATAATATATTAGATGATGAAACATAATCAACAGAAATGTCTGCAGTCTGTCCTGTTGTTTCCTATGAATTAAGAAGTTCATCCAATGGTTCTAGGACACTGAAATTGTTTGAATAACAGATTTTGAAAAATAAATATTGACTTCTGCATTTGCATATTTCCTTTTTCACTTATGCAACTTTATTGTGCTTGAAGGTTTTTAATAAGTGGTATCTTATCTGGTTGAGTCTGAAGGACCTGGTTCTCTCTGCTGACCCGTCTCTGTTCTTGTTTTTCCGTTATTGACAGAATCACAAACATTGGGAAATTTTTCAAAGACAAGGACGGCATGGTAGAAGCTCTGAAAGGTCTGTGCAGAAAGCCGTGTTACATTCAAGAGCAGAATTAAAGAAAGTGCCTTTTTGGTGTTTTTAACATGTTCTTGTAACATTTTCTGGTGAAAACCACCGTAATCATACTCAGAAGACTTTGAAATCAGATGACTGGAGTGGGTCAGGTTTGGGTTCTTCTGATCATTCTCCTTTTGAACTTCGTAGGCATGACCTTTGACATCTACGAGGGTCAGATCACCGCTCTGCTGGGGCACAGCGGGGCTGGGAAATCCACGCTGATGAACATCCTGTGTGGCATCTGCCCCCCCACAACCGGCTCCGCCTCCTTGTTTGGCTCTCCTGTCACAGAGATGGCAGACAGCTCAGAGATGAAGCAGCTGGTGGGAGTCTGTCCGCAGTTCAATATCATCTTTGACGTGCTCACCGTGGAGGAGCACCTTGGGATGTTTGCCGCCATCAAAGGAATCCCACCGGCGGACGTGGACTCGGAGGTGAGCAGACGCACGCCGTTGCAAAAGAACCACATTTATATTTGGTGCTGAGCAATATTGTGTTTGACTGACAGGTTAACAAAGTGCTGAAGGATCTTGAGCTGGACAAAATAAGGAGCGCTCAGGTCAAGAATCTGAGCGCAGGCCAGAAGAGGAAGCTCTCTGTGGGCTTCGCCATCCTCGGGGATCCCAAAGTATGGATGCACTCTTCAATTGCTGTGCACGTCGGGCTGTCTGTGCTTCAGTGTTGGATTGTGTGCTTTTTGCCAGGTTCTGCTGCTGGATGAGCCCACAGCAGGCATGGACCCCAGCTCCCGACACCAGGTGTGGTCTCTGCTGAAGAGCCGCCGAGCCGGCAGGGTCATCGTGCTCAGCACGCACTACATGGACGAGGCAGACATCCTGGCAGGTACGAAAACCGGCAAACGCAGGAAAAGCTGAGGCCGTGGTGACATTAGAAAACCGTACTGAACGGATGATCTCATCATGAAACCGTTTCGCAGCTCCGATCAGCTGATTTACAGAGAAGAAATCTGCATTTTGTGGCTCTGATCAGCTGATCTATGAAAGACAGGAGTGATGCGGAGAAACTTAGTGAGTGCGTGCAGCTTTTTCCCGTGTGCTCGCGGGGGCTCGCGGAGAAAAATGACCTTTGAAAATTGGGGTGGAGACCGAGGGCTGCGTTGGCTTTCTTCTGATTGGTCTATTTTGAGGATAACGCCTTTTAAATCCACGTAGATGGAAAGTTTATATTGAGTATGAGATGGAGATTCTCTGTCTTCGTAGAGGTCTCCGGTCCCTGACCCCCACAAACAAGGGGGGAGCACTTTGTTTCTAACATCTTAGTTGTTCTTTAAAGTCAGATATGCCATTGTTCCAACAATGTTTCAGCATGGCAGGTAGGCTACACTCCTCTGCAAACGTAAACTTCCTTTAGAAGGCTTTGTCATCCTCAAAATAGACCAATCAGAAGAAAGCAAACACAGCCCTCTGTCTCCACCCTCGTTTGTCAAAAGGGCTGTGGATTGTTGCTCAGGTCCCAGTCCGATTCACAAATCGAACCATGATTTTAATTTTTTTAGGTTTGTCGCTATGTGTATGTCTTTTTACTGGATGTATACAAATGTAATTTATTTGAATTAAATCACTGTCATGTATACCTTTATTCAGAACAGGAGATCAGAAGAACAAAATTGATTAAAACAGGTGTTTTTTTTGTCCACCATATGATTAAGTTTAGCCGTAACATAAACGGCATAAAACGCAAAAACATCCCTGTTGTTTTTGATCATTTAACAAAAATTACAGAAAAATTTCTCTGCGTTTTTTCCAAATTCAAAGTTTTGCAACACTTTACGTTCTTTGCATTACTTATTGGTGTGAATCTGGTATAAAAAATGGCTTTTTTCCGTGACAGAATCATCTGATTCATGTTGATTACATCCACACTTCAGCTGTGCAGAGCTGCGTTTCTCTGCTTCAGAATCCACTGAAGTTTCATTAACTGCGTCAACTGTTGAAGAGTTACCATGACCAAAACAATATAAACACTGGAGCTAAAGCTGCAGTGTTGAGGTTAATTCATTTTATCCATAACTTGTGTCAGTGACCTGAACTTCAGTCTGTTTTAAAACGATAAAAAAGCTCTCTCTAGTCTTACTTTGAAAACAGGAAGCTTCACCTCCATGATGATTTGTTTACTTCCTGTGACAGTAGCGCTGCCAGTGATATGAGAGCTGCACATCCGGCTTTGTTTTAGTTCATTCTTATTCTGTGTTTTAGAGCAATAAATACATTATTCCCAAATAATATTTTACTACACAGCAGATTGCAAGTATCCAGACCGTTTCTCCACAAGAGCAGAGCCAGAGCCCCCGCAAGATTTGTGTTCAAAGGAAGTAGACAGTCTCTTGCGTGCAATGACTTTTTCTGCTCGCAGGAGGATTAAACACGAGCGCGCAGGAACAGAGAAGCACACACGGGGGTCTGAATTATCTGCAAGGATTGTTTGAACATTCGGGGACGTCTTATTTCTGCGTGGAGTTTTGACTAATAAATAGCGCCATGCATGACATTGTCAGACACAGCAGGCCAAGTCGACCTTCACACACTGGACATTTTTTCATAAATATAGTTCATAAAACACTTTTTAAATTTTTTTTGTCCTCATAGATCGAAAAGCTGTAATTTCACACGGGCAGCTAAAATGTGTGGGCTCCTCCATGTACCTGAAGACCAAGTGTGGAGTGGGCTATCACCTCAGGTCAGTCACTTTCATCTAGAGGCAGTGACTAAATTCTGACTTTATTTGGTAGTGAGCCTCCTGTAACTGTTCATCTGTGACGGACCATTGCAGTATGTCCGTCAAAGAAGGCTGTGATGCTGAGAAGATCACGACGCTGGTCCAGCACCACACTCCCAAAGCACTGCTGTCCCGACGGCAGGGGGCGGAGCTAACGTTCACACTGCCGTTTGAGAGCATGAGCACGTTTCCAGGTCAGTCTTATGAAGAATCTCACATGTTCTGCTTCTCAAAGAGAAATATTGTGAGTCAATAACTTCTGGGTTGTGTGGTTTCTCATGCAGGCCTGTTCTCTGCACTTGACTCGCTGCCACAGGCGGGAATAATTCACTATGGGGTTTCTATGACGACGCTGGAAGATGTTTTCCTCCGCTTGGAGGCAGAGGTCGACGTGGATAAAGCTGGTGGGTTTTCCCCAAATGTTACACACAGTCAAACATTCAGATTAAGTAAGGGCGCAGACAGCGTGGAGGTGTAGTGGTTAGCACTCTCGCCTCACAGTGAGAATGTCGCGGTTCAAATCCCAACTGGGTCATTTCTGTGTGGAGTTTGCATGTTCTCCCTGGGCATGTGTGGGTTTTCTCCACACACTCCAGCTTCCTCCCAGTTCAGACAAATGCCTTATAGGTTAAGTGTAGACTCTAAATTGTCCCTAGGTGTGATCATGCAGCCCTGGCCACATGTTCAGATTGAACCCCGCCTTCACCCTAGAGTAGCTGGGATAGGCTCCAGCAATCCTGTGAACCGAAATTCAGTCAGCGAGATGGATGGATGGATAAATTGATAGATGTATGGATGGATGGATGGATGGATGGATAAATAAATAGATAAATGGATGGATGGATAAATAGATGGATGGATGGATGGATGGATGAATAAATAGATAAATGGATGGATGGATGAATAAATTGATAAATGGATGGATGGATAAATAGATGGATGGATGGATACATTGATGGATAGATGGATGGATACATTGATGGATAGATGGATGGATGGATGGATAAATTGATGGATAGATGGATGGATGAATAAATTGATAAATGGATGGATGGATGGATAAATAAATAGATAAATGGATGGATGGATAAATAGATGGATGGATGGATGGATGGATGGATGGATGGATGGATGGATGGATGGATAAATAAATGGATGGATGAGTTGAGTAAAAGTGCATTCACACAATCGGTTCCGATTTGCACTAGGGATGTCCTGATCCGATCACGTGATCAGAAATCCCACAGTTTCAGACTGTAATCTGATGGGTCCTGATCCAGGATCGGATATTTATTTATTATGATATTGACCAGTTCTTTATATTTCAAACGTATTACTAATAGAAGTCTACAAATCATTAACCGATCGAGACATTTTACTGCCATCAAATGCAGCAGCACTTTGAGCAGGAGGCGCACAAAAACAGTTCAGTAAAGTTAACGGGACGTTGACTTATTCAGATTTACAGGATCAATAAGTCTTTAAGAAATGCATTAAGCTGACAGTCGTTACAGTGTCTTTATTGGTTCGTCTCAACGCAGACAACAACCTACCAAGTCTTTATTACAATAAGATATTTGTATTCTTTTTAATGAGAGTTACATGAAGAGAAGACAGCCGCTAAGGAATCGTCTACACTACAAAAAAATCCATAATGTCTCAAAAACAACTGACACTGTTAAATGACTACAGTGATGAGAGCTAGTAATGAATACTCATCATCATATTCACGCTACAACAAAAATGTTGGCCTAAGTCTTTCTCTCATCCTACACACCACCGTTCTGTGCTCTCTGGCTGTAATCATCTTGCATGCTCCTCCCTCCACTCTTAAGTGTCACTCTATCATATGTCCTTCTGCATTCCTGTCTGAAAACCCAACTTCTCCATCATCTTGCTGAGGTGAAGAGACTCTGATTTCATCTGAAAGTATCACAAAATGTGTTGTTGTTGTTTTACTGTCCCACAGACTACAGCGTGTTCAGCAGAGAGCAGACGGAGGAGGAAGCTGACGGTGTCTGTCTGGAGGACGCAGACCAGCGGCTACTCGCCTTCTCAGACAGCGGGGTGGACACGGTGTCGGGTCACGCCCTCTGGGGTCAGCAGTTCAGCACCGTGGCGTGGCTGCACATGCTCAACATGTACCGGGAATGGAAGGCCTTTGTACACACGTGAGTTCTCCTAAAAAAAAAAAAAAAACAAAAAACATGTATGTTCTAAAACACGTGTCAAAGTCAAGGCCCAGGGGCCGGATCCGGCCCTCAGGTAATTCTATCCGGCCCTCCACATAATTTTATTTTATTGTTATTAATGGCCCGATGTTATCTTGTGCTTGTTTCTAACTTGTATAATTTTGACAAAATATAATTTTATGGAGAGTAAAATATTGAAGTTATTCAAGGTTTAAGTTGATTTATTCTAGAATAATATTCCTGCATTTTTATTATTCATAATTATGTTAAAAAGTTATGGTTTTAAAGTTTTAAAAATTGGCATTCTGCTAGCTTTCTGGACTATTTTGGCTTTTGACAAAGATTTGGTAGGCCATTTAAGTGTTAATATTAGCTAATATTTCAGCTACATGCTAGCTGTTTTGGCTAATTTAGGCTTTTTCAGATTTTTAGGCTATTTTGAAGTTTAGCAATTTTTTTCAGCAATATCCTAGATGTTTTGGCTAACCTACGTTTTTTTTTTTGTTTTGTTTTGTTTTTTAGTCTAATTTGGCATTTATTCAATACTTTAGCTAGCTATTACTTTCAGTGCTTTCAGCTATTACCTTCAATGATTTGAGCTATCAACTTCATCTTTTTTAACTATTAACTTCAGCGTTTTCAGCTATCAGCACTAGCATCTTCAGCGGCCAAATTCATCTTACAGCATTCACACTAGCATAATGAAATGCTATATATCTAGTTCATAATTATGTTTGAAAGTTACAGTTTTGTCGTTTTAAAAATGTAGTTTTAGAGTGTTCGATAAATATTTATCCTGTTCAGCCCGTGACCTTAAGTGTGTTTTGGATTTTGGCCCCTGTGCGATTGAGTTTGACACCCCCGCTCTAAGACTAGTTTTTTTACTTTGCTCCTCTTTACATGAAAATATAAGAAGTGATTTAAGTCCCAATGTCAGCACTCTCTGTAGGACATGGTTTCATCACCATTTACTGCTTTTATTATAGACTGTAGATGAAGGGTGCCCATGCCATTGATTGTGAAGGTGGTGCAGGTAGATGATCAAAAGTAAACACAAACTAAATTCTCAGTTTATCGTTTCTTGTAGACTCACCTTGTTCCTGCTCTTCGTCGCTGCCGTCTTCGTCGTGTCCGTGGTCACCGGGCACATTCAGTTCAACTCCTCAGAGCGGGAGCTTTTGCCTGTTTACCTGATCAAGAGAAACCAGGCGGCCAGGAGGTATCATACCCCCCTGCTGGTCCAGAACTCCACCGGTGAGTCTGCGGGGGCTGCAGAGTGGATTCAGATGATGTCCAAGGGTTGAACGGATTCTCTCTGTCTTTACAGGCTCTGACATCTCTGACCTTATCCACAACCTGGAGTCTCAGGATATCCAGGTGGAGCTGACGACGCAGAGCGACTACATGTCTGTAGCTCCTCACAGCGCTGCCATCAGAGTCACTCGCCCCAGAAAGGTCTGATTCTGACTGAATCCAGTTACAGAGAAGGTTCTGCAAAGGAAGTTTCTAGAAATCAGAACTTTTTTTTCTGTAGAAGATGTCTTGGAGATTTCTGTGTGTTGAAAGGATTCTCCATCTTCTAAACTTCTCTGTGCTCCTGCAGGACTTCCAGTACACCTTGGCCTTTAACAGCACCACCGTGCACGCTCTGCCGATGGTGGTCAACATCCTGAGCAACGCTGTCCTGAGAGGGCTGAACGGAACCGGCCGGATCCGAACCTGGACCAAACCGTTTGACTTTGTGAGTGGGCTTGAAATCCGCCTATGACAATTTTTTTATTTCAAAAAGCATTCCCAGTAGTGTTTTATTGTGATTATGAAGTTTTTAAACAAAATCCCTCAACCTAAATGTCTTAAAAAATACAATTTTCAAGTTGATCTGAAGCCTCTGTTTCCATCTCCTCTGAGGGGGCGTGGCTTTTGGAGCTGAGCTGAGTAGCTCCGCCCCTGATCCCCCCACTTTCCTCTGTTTCGCTAGCATACATCTTCACCGCTTCTACATAAAAATGTCCATCAATATGGATAATGTCCAGGGCTGTGGATCATCGCTTAGGTGGCGATTCGATTCACGAATCGAATCACGATTCTTACTTTTTAATATGTTTATTGCCATGTGTATGTCTATTTACTGGATGGATGAAAATTTAAATTATTTGTATTTATTCATCATTTATACCTTTATTTAGAACAGGAGATCAGAATGAACAAAACTGATTAAAAAACACAAAGATTCAGATGGAAAGAAATGTTGTTTGTCATTTTAAACTTTTTTTTTGTCAATCTTCTGGTTCAGCAGTAAAAACAACATAAAAGGATAAAATCACTGCTGTTTTGGATCATTTAACAACAGAATCTGAAAATGTTCTCCACATTTTTCTATCCTCAAAGTTCTTCAATATTTTACGTTCTAAGCATTACATATTGGTGGAGAGCTCGTATGAAAAAAGTTATTTTTTTTCTCAGCAGAATCAGCTGATTCACGTTGATTACATCCTCCTTTCAGCAGCGCGAGGCTGTTTCTTCAGAATAAGATGGAGTTTCACTAAATGCGTCAAATGTTGAAGAGCTATCATAGTCAAAAATAATGTAAACACTGAAGCTAAAGCTCCGATGATAAAGTTAATTCATTTTTTCAGAAGTTATGTCTGTGAGTGGAACTTCAGTCTCAGTTTTTGAACGGAAAAAAGCTCTCACTAGTTTTACTTTGAAAACCGGAACCTTCGCCGTCACGAAGATGTGTTTATTTCCATTGGCAGTACCGCAGCTCTTTGTTTTAGTTCGTAAACTTAAAATCCTACATTAATCTGCATTTCAGAGCAAAAATACATCATCCCCAGATGATATAATGATCACATTTTACTACAATTTACTACATTTATAAAGATCGCGAACCAGCGATCTTGGGCGTCTCAAATATCCGTACTCGAATTTTCGGGAGCAGATCGGGAATACCAGAGTACCTGGATACTCGTTACAGCCCTAGTAATGTCCAGCCGTATGGTTCTGATCCGGATGTCAGCTGGACGAGGAAGTGAAGATCTTCATGGACAGAACTTCCTCCAAAATCCTGATTCTTTCTCCTTCCAGTTCACCAAAGACTCTTTTAGCTAATTCTCCAATGTTTATTGACTGTGATCAATACATTCAATCATTGGTTTCTCAGAGTTCTTGATAAAATAATCAAAGCTAACATCAAAATGCTCTTTCATTGATTTACAATCCTTTCCAACTGCGGTCAAATGAGCCGCCGTTCACATTTCCGTGGTCACATCAAGAAGCTCCGTGGAGTCTGGTGGAGATTTTCCAGCGTTCTCAGTCCTGCTACCGTAAGTATTGGATGAAACTCACACCAAAAATCCAGTGATGCTGATTTGACCACAGAAATGTGAACGGCGGCTCATTTGACTGCAGTCAATGTGAAGATACCATCTTCTCTTCTCCAGAACCTGAACTAGACACTAGGAACAGATGAGGGTTTAGTGCATGTGCAGCAGAGCTGTTGATGGAAAGAAGATCATTCATTCAGACAGAGTCTGTCCAAGACAGTTTGATTGATTTAAAAGGAGAATACTCGGAAATGCAGAAACAAAATGATTTATTTCTGTATTTGTTCTCTTTCAGAAGAAAAATGACACACAGACATGTTAAAAACTCTAAAAACTGGATTTTCATTGCAGGGAGACTTAAAGGAACTTACAGCTTTGAAATGAGAACACACTAAGACTCTGAGTTCTTCTGCTTCTTTCTGCAGAAAATCCCTGACGCCGCCTCATACGCTCTGGTCTACATTGAGGCCATCATGTTGGGAATGCTGGCGGGGGGGATGCCTGCATACTTTGCAATGGATCACACGCGAGACCAAGAGGTAAACAGGGCTGACCTGCTTTGATGGAGCTCATATCAGGAGACAAACTCGTGCTTCTCTCCTCAGATCAAGTGTCGCTCCACACTGCGAGTGTCGGGTCTGCTGCCGTCGGCGTACTGGTGCGGTCAGGCGGCCGTGGATATCCCTTTCTTCTACCTGATCCTGTCCTGTATGAACCTGGTCCTCTTCTCCTTCCACTCCGAACACCTGCTCACCCCCACCAACCTGGCCTGTGTGGTCTGTACCTCTGCTGTCAGGTGCTCCGAGTGTGGTCCAGCTCCCAGTCTAACGGTCATTTCTGTGTGCTCAGGCCCTGTGCACGATGGGCTTTGGCCCAGCCATGATCCTCTTCACATACATCTTCTCCTTCGGGTTCAGACGAGTCCAGAACAACAAGGACTTCTTTTCCTTCACCTCCATGATGGTATGCTCAGTGAAACAGACTGAACTGACAGAGCGAGAGCTGCTGCTGTAGCTGCTGGTGTGTGCTGCAGGTGTGTGTGGTGTCAGCCTCCATGGTTCAGCTGTTTGTCAACGAAAGCCCCGACTTGGCCAGAACACTGCACAACGCCATGTGCCTCTTCAACCCTCTCTACCCGCTTATGGGCTGCCTGAGCTGCGTTACCAAGGTGGAGATGAACACAAACCCGTCACTTTCTTGTTGTCTGTGTCGGAGACGTCTCATCGATGCTCTGCTCTCCGTCCTCAGGCCACCTTCCTGCCGTCCTTCTACGAAGAGAACTCGTGGTGGAAGAGCCTGCTCATTTCCGTCATGTCTGTAGGTGTCTGTAAGGCTCTCCTGAAGGTGGCGCTGTGTTGGAAGCTGAATGCTTGGCTCTCTGTTCTCAGCCCTATCTGCAGTGCATCCTCCTGCTCCTTCTGCTGCGCTGGCTGGAGATGCGTTTTGGAGGGAGGGGCCTGAAGGACAACCAGCTGTGCAGGTGGGCTCAGATCATTGGATTTTAGGGGTGTGTATTGGCAACAATCTGGTGATGCGATACCGATGCACATCACGATATGTACAAGACTACCAGAACAATATTTCACTTTTTTTTGTAAAAGTATGACTTAGACAAAATAAACTAAGTCATACTTAGTAGTACATGTCTCATAACAGCAAAAACTGCAGGCGTTACTGAACCAATGACACTGAACATTTAGCACAAGTTGGTTCTCGCGAGATCTTGTTCTGAAGTGCTGCTCAAAGTGGGCTGGTGGTCGGGAATTTAGGTGGAAAAGGAAAGCAAGACTGAAGGATTCTCACAAGTAATTAATTAAATATTGTCCTGTCAGTATTTTAAATCAATACAAATATCACCGAAGGACCTACAGATACTTTTGATAAATTAAACTAAGAAAAAGCAGCAATTTGAATGATTATTCAAAGTTTGCATTTATGAGGGAAAAAAACACCTTTGGTTCACCAGGATGTAGGAAAAAGATTTTCCGGTAATCAAGAATCCGTCTTCTGGTTCTTAAAAATATCCAGCGCTGTTTGTTTTTTTTATAATAAGAAAGAGTGAAATAGTTTTAGAATAAAATGAATAAATAAAATATAAATGTATCTTATTTTTCTGACTTTATGTCACTCTGGGGTATAAGTCGCAGCAGTCAAAAGGTTAATTATGAAAAGACAAAAGCATCTCTGAGTCACACTTCTGGGTGAAAGTGTGATGCTTCTGAGCCACTCCACAGAGTCTGGTGTAATGCTGTGTTCACACCCAACACCATTCACACACATCAAATTGGCATCTGCTGCATCTTTTTTAATGTTATCCTGGACTTATTTTTAACTTTTATAATTTTGACAAAATATATTTTTATGTTGAGTAAAATATTGAAAGTTAATTAAGGTTTAAGTTGATTTATTCTGGAATAATAGCTGATTTTCCAGCCGGGAGAGCGTAATCTGCTAATGTAAATAACACAATTGTATTATGACACAGGAAAATGCTTCTCAACAGAAGATCTGTCTGTCTGTTCCGATTTCTGAAGGATCTCCTCTAAGCGAAAACTCAAACTGGAGCGGGCTCCAGACGAAGGGGAGAATGAGGATGAGGATGTTCGGATGGAGAAGGCCCGAGTGAAGGAAGCCCTCACCTGCCAGTCCTGTCAGGAGGTTGGTTGTTCAGTGAGCTTTTCTCTGTTCCAGATGAAAGTCTCTTCCAAATGAAACATGCCTCCGTCTGTCTAGAAGCCGGCCGTGGTCGTGAGCAACCTCAGGAAGCAGTTTAAAGGGAGGAAAGAAGGTTTTTCTGTCAGCAAAAAGACCAAAGACGTCATCAGGAACGTCTCTTTCTGCGTCCGTAAAGGTAAATCTGTCATAGATGTAAATCTGCTGCGTCTTCCTTTTAATGAACCTGCTGTTTATTTAGGGGAGGTTCTGGGATTGCTGGGACCCAATGGAGCAGGGAAGAGTACCATCATGCACATGCTGTCAGGGGACACCGAGGCCACTGCAGGACAGGTACACAGCCGAGTGTTTAAAGACCCACTCCCAGGAAAATGGTGTTTTTAACATGTTCTCGTGGCGTTTTTCTGATGATGGAGGACATTTATGAAGAAAATTCAGAGTATTTCTTTGTTCAAATTGTGAATCAGGAGAAACTTGTTGATTCCTAAAAGTCCAACACTTTGAGAATCGATCAAAAGATGATGGGAGTGGGACATTTCAACATATGTCCTGTATCTAATCCTGTCTAGGTGGTGTTCGGGGACCACCGCACCGACTGTCATCCTGCAGACCTCTCCATGGAGCAGGTGGGCTACTGTCCACAGGTGAACCCTCTGTGGCCCAGGATCACTCTGCAGGAGCATCTGGAGGTCTACGCTGCAGTCAAAGGTCTGAGAGGACACGACGTGCCCGGCATCATCAAACGGTGACTTTCTTCATCATCGGTTCAGTTTTTCTGAGACGCCCATCAACAATTTGACTCAAAGATGACCTTCTTTGTTTGTGTGGTCAGTGTGGCGAATGCTCTGGAGCTGAAAGATCACCTGCACAAACAAGCCAAGACCCTGACAGGAGGAGTGAAGCGAAAGGTCAGACCGCTGAGAGTTTGTGATTCTCCTGAGTTCAGCCCCGTCCAACAACTTTTATTCTTACTTTGTAGCTGTGCTTTGCTCTGAGTATGATCGGGAATCCTCAGATTGTTCTGCTGGACGAGCCGTCAGCAGGGATGGATCCAAAGTCTAAACAGCGCATGTGGTGAGTGTAACCACACTCATCTACTAAACATGCAACTGTGTACAACTATGTGAGTCTGTGTAAACAGCTGAGTGTGCAGCAGTGTGTATGTCAGGGCTCTAGACTAGCTTTTTGTACTGGTTGCACCGGTGCACCTAACTTCTTTTCTTAGGTGCAGCAGCACAAAAGTCCAGTGCACCGACCTTCTCGAGCGCATGAATTCAACAGCAGTTTCCCATGGTCATTGTCCTTTTAGTTGCTGTCAATATCTGCATGATGAATGTACTAACTGTTAAACATAAAGCCCTTTATTTGAAACACAATTCCACAATAATTATAAACTACTAAATTTATATAGTTTATAAAAATGAATAAGAATGTAGAGTTTGAAAAAGCTTATGTTTGTGACAGCTAGTAAAATGGGTAATACCTCCGTCTCTCTGCTCGGCCCCATTCTGATGCATCCACCTGGAGACAAACAGATCCATGAACGTCTTTGTTTTCCTCTGAGCTGGAATCTGGATCAGAACTGTTTGTCCGGACAGAAACCATATTACTCCCCATCTTTGTTGCCTTGTGATGTTAGCCTTGGGGTGTGAGGGGCTGTCAGCTAGCGGCAGAGCGAGTAAACAAAGATTTTTATGAGATATTCTCACCAACAGCACTCCTGTCGCTCTGCAGAAACTATGTCCTAGAAAACGACATGATTTTAGATTTTGGCTTTAAATGTAATGATATGAATCTTAATGAAAACAACATTGGGAACACTTTGAAAACGGATCAAATATAAATGGAGTATGACTTAAAAATGCTTCACAGAGCTGAAACTTCAACAAAAAAAAATAAAAACTTTTAAACATTTTGTCATCAGTACAGAGCCATTCATTTTGATTTCTGAAATTTACTCTGTTTTTTTAAATATTTCCTTTTTCTGTTTTTACTTAAATCATTTGGTTTGTGGAATTTTGATTTGATTTCTAAAACTTGATGTTGTTTTTTACTATTTGTTTCTCTTTTAATTGTCATTCAGATTTTTATGCCGTTTTGTGTTGATGGATTTGTTTATGTGATCAAACCTTCAGGGCCACCGTAGTTAAACCTAAAGAACAAAAATGTTAAAATGACACAGGAATAACTGGCTTCCACCGTTCACTCAATAATCAGCTGATTCTGATGCAGAAAAAAAGCAGCTTTTCTTTTTTGTTTTGCTCCGATATGCAGAATATGACTGATGTAGAACACTCATACACATATAGAGTCAATGAGAACGCTGCAGCACAAAGCAGCTTTTCAGTATCCGCTGGTAAACATGGATTATGTAAACACTTCACAACTGCACGGAGCTGCGTATCAGAATCCGCTGGAGTTACGTTCATTGCGTTAATGTAAAGTTACAGTAGACAAAAGAATCTAGCTAAACACTGCTCTGCTGTAGAAGGATTTTAACAGACTTCTTTCATCTGCTCCACCTGTCGACAGCATCAGGTGTGTGTGCACACAAACCCAAACTGAATGACTCACATGTATATTCTAATAACATAAATTAAATAATAATAATTCTTATTTCAGGTTGCTACACCTGATCACAAATACAGGAATGAGACTTTTGGAGGCGCTGAGATTTTTAATTTTTTTTTCTCCTCATCACAGAACGACTGGGTGCACCGGTGCGACAAAGAATGTTTTTAGTTGCAACATTGGAAATACCAGTCGTAAATGCGACCAAATTGGTCGAACTTTAGAGCCCTGAAATGTGTGCATTCTTGCAGCTCTGTGTGTATGTAACTGTTTGTGTGCTTTCTTGCAGCTATGTGTTTATATAGATGTGTTTGCATGCAGACAGCTGTGCATGTGTGTGCAGCTGTGTGTTTGTAACATGAAATGTCTTGTAAATCTTTGCCTTGGCCATGTAACCGCTCTAGGACAGATAAAAAGTTGCTGCAGGTACTTCTAGCTGCAAGTAAAAAAACGATAACAAGAAAGTGGAAGAACCCAGCTCCACCAACATTAGATAATTGGCTGGATACAATATACAAAATCTTTAAAATGGAAAAATTGACATTTACACTTAAAATTCAAAAGGGAAAATTTTACCAAATTTGGTCTAAACTCATCAAACATATTTCACCAAACAGAGCGGGCTTCGGATGAACTCGATTTAAGCATCTTCTTATTGGTTGA
>NC_050530.1:23894703-23908639 GCF_002922805.2 Oryzias melastigma | reverse complement strand
TGTGTTTGTAACATTAAATGTCTTGTAAATCTTTACCTGGGCCATGTAACCGCTCTAGGACAGATAAAAAGCTGCTGCAGGCATTTCTAGCTGCAAGTAAAAAAACGATAACAAGAAAGTGGAAGAACCCAGCTCCACCAACATTAGATAATTGGCTGGATACAATATACGAATTCTTTAAAATGGAAAAATTGACATTTACACTTAAAATTCAAAAGGGAAAATTTTGCCAAATTTGGTCTAAACTCATCAAACATATTTCACCAAACAGAGCGGGCTTCGGATGAACTCGATTTAAGCATCTTCTTATTGGTTGAAATGTTATCGCACTTTACCCAAGATATAAGAGAAATATTTGTTTGAAAATTACAAGTATATGCACCCTTATTTAAGTTTATTTGATTATATATATCTAATATATGCATTTATTTTTGTTATATATATATATATATATATATATATGTATATATATATATGTTTTTTTTAATATTTTTTTTATTCTTCCTGTTCTTTACTTATTGTCGATGTTATTGCCTTAACTTGGCTTGTTATGTTTCTGGAACTTATGGACAAAACAAAAAACGCTTAAAGGATTGCCTGAGAAACCTGTGTAATGAACACTGTAAAACTGCTGTACATTGAATCTTTTTCAAAAAAAAAATAATGACAAAAAAAAAAAAGAAAATGTCTTGTATACCATAAATATTAACTCTTCTTTCATACCAGCAGGTTGTCTAGCTAAGTAAGTTTACATTGTGTTAGCGATGGAGATGAACTCTCACAAAGAAGAAAAGGAAGTCTGAAGACTTTGGATCAAAAGCTAGAAGGAGAGGACTTGACGTTTTAGCGAGCCGTCGTTTCACGCTGAGATTGAAACATGATTTTGTGCGACCGTGTGTGTGTGTTTCTGTGTTATGCTGGATTGTGCTTCACCTGTGTCCTGTATCTCTGCAGGAGGGCCATCCGTGCTGCGTTCAGGAACTGTGGGCGTGGAGCCATTCTCACCACGCACTACATGGAGGAGGCTGAGGCTGTGTGCGACCGCGTGGCCATCGTGGTCTCAGGCCAGCTGAGGTTCATCCTGACGGCAGGTTCTCACAGCTCCCTGCATCCAGGATCTACTGAATAACCCTCCGTCTGTCCGAACAGGTGCATCGGCTCCATCCAGCATTTAAAAGGGAAGTACGGTCGCGGCTACAGCCTGGAGGTGAAGCTCCGAGAGGAGCTCACGGGCCTCCAGCAGGTGGCGCATCTGCACGACGAGATCCTGCGGATCTTTCCGCATGCTGTGAGGCAGGACAGGTGAGATGACGTGAAGTTTGATCTGTGAGGGCAGACTTCCTCTCTGACAGCCCGACTGCTGCCTGTTTCTCAGTTTTGCAACGCTAATGGTTTACAAGGTTCCCATGGAGGACGTCTCGTCTCTGTCTTCAGCCTTCGCTTGCTTGGAAAGTGGTGAGTTCTGTTCGGTTCACGGATGCCATCACGTTTTGTAGCCGATGCGAGTCAATGACCTTCTGTCTCTGCTGTTTTCAGCCAAACAGAGCTTCAACTTTGAGGAGTATAACTTCTCCCAGTGCACTTTAGAGCAGGTGGGTGAAAAAACTGCAGCTCCGAGCTGATGCTTCCTTTAGAGTCCCACTCCCATCATCTATTCATCGGCTGTTCCCTGTGGTCTTTAAAATTAATTAAATAAAAGACTGTCATTTTCCAGGATTTAGTTTCTGCAGAGCAGCAGGGGTTGATTAGATATTTACCTCTGAGTTGTGGGCGGGACAGAGCAATCCCGCCCCTCTTCCCCTCCTGTTGCTGACAGTTCAAAGCAGAGAGCTTTTGGCTTTAAAGCAGAGCAGCAGGCCCACGGTGGTGGTGGGCGGAGCCAAACTGAGCTGTCTGCTGTTAGAAATCCAACGAGGAGGAAACCACTCATTATTTTATCTTATTTATTTTATTTTGGGATTGGGCCCGACATGAGTTAACTACAAGAACGAGCAGCGGCGTTTCTAAAAAATCCCAAACACTCAACGGTTCTCCCGCCTGCCGCTGTTACAAGAGACGAGCAGTTCAGGGCGAACAGACAAGCCCCCATCTTTGAGCAGATTCAGGCTGAGCAGACCTGAAATCCAGCTGGATCAAACCTCTCCCAAAAACAGTTTTATTATTTTTCGCAAACACAATAAATAATACAATTATGAGGAAAAAAAAGCTACAAAAAAAAAAAACAGAATTTCAGGAAAAATGTCAAATGGACAGCAGAGCTGTTAGGAGAGAAATGTGATTTTTAAGGCTCTCTGAAGCTGAAGAAACATCACATCCTGGAGCTGTGAGGTCTGTGATGTTCCTCTGTCGACAGAAATATATGTGACCCAAAGACATCGTTTTTGTATTTTCATTCAAAAACATGTTGATTAGTTTGTTGACAAATGTAATTTTTGTTGTTTTTATATAATTACTACTAATGCTTTCAATCTATGTTGTGAAAACAGTTTATTAAACATTTTCGGGGTTTCCACAGAAAAATGAATCCCATTTTTCCAGACGAAATCTTTTGTTTTTGCATGATTTTATGTCTAGTGTGTGAATACAACATGGAAAAATGACAAAGTTAAGGTATTAAAATTAAAATGATACCAAATAAGCAGCAGGTAGTCTTTCAAATTGAAAATACGGAGGGTAATTCAAAAGTAGACAAAAAACGAGTTTTAGACTGTAGGTTCCAGAGGGTTTATCTGTATATATATTTACTCCATCATCAGAAAAATTCCACATGTTAGAAATGGAGTTTTGATGGGAGTGGGTCTTTAAATGTTGGGATTCTGTGGCTGTTTCGATAACTGGGACCCCCCCCGTTCTGCTCCTCAGGTGTTCATGGAGTTCGCCAAGGAGCAGGAGAACGAGGACGACCAGCTGGGGTTCCCCAGCACCACCTTCCAGTGGCATCGGCTGCAGCAGGACACCCCGACCAACCACGCCGACAGCATCGTTCACCAGCTCTGACTGCCACCTCATCCACACCCCCACACCTGACAGGGACTACGCCCCCACTTCAGAGGAGCTGCACCTGAAAGCAGCGGGCCTCCGAGTACTGACCCGGTTCATTCTGACGGGCTCTGAACTTCAGTTCTGCAGGAGGCACCAGTTGACCCCTCAGGGGTTTCACCTTTTTGTTGCCGTTTTTAACTGACTCCGCCCCCTCCACCAGCACCCTCACCTGACATCCGGGTCAACAGGGGGCGCTGTGGTTCTCTGAGGGTCTGAGTTTATGTAGCAGAGCACCCTCTGACCTCAGACAGGACGCTTCTGTTCGGCAGCCAGGCCTCTGGAGGGAGGAGCCTCCCGTCTGATGCCGCCGCGCCACTTTTAACCTTTTTAGAGCAAGGCAAGTCCTTCACCTGGACTGGTTTGTGTTTGCTGCACAGGTGAGCTGGTGCAATATTATCATCTAATTGTAACATTTGATTCAGGTGAAAACGATGGTTTAAAGGGATTTTAGGTGACTTTCGGGGAATCTGCGGATATAAAATCTGCATCACTGACACAACCCCACCTGTGGTTTACTCTAAAGCCCTGAGGGGTTTGTGTCACTCCAGCATTATTTATATCATCCATGTTTGTTTAGTGTTTTGTCACTGAAGCCTTGTTTATTCATCACCAGTTTGACCGTTTTAGCTGACCCTTTCCTCAGCAGGGCCTCACAGGGAAAGGACTCGGAAGTCTTTTCTTGCACTTTTTCTGGGAACTTTTATACCCATCGTTTAACTTATCAAGTATTTATAAGCGTGTCTGTGCACTGATGTTCTCTGTGGTTCAGTCGTATTTTTGTCGTCCGCCCTCCAAGTACCGATCTGTGGGTGGCGATCTCTGTGTGAACTTTTCTCAAATAAATGATTTAAATCATGCCTTGTGTGTTGTAAACGAGCCATTATGGTCATCATCACTAATATACATCTACTGTAGATGTCTACAGGACAACTTTCACAACTCAGTTTTGTTACTCGATTATACGTGTCAAAGTCAAGGGCCCCTAGATCATTTTAGTTTATTGTTATTAATGACCCGATGTTATCTTTCACTTATTTCTAACTTGTTTCATTTTGAAAAAATATATTTTTATGGAGAGTAAAATATTGAAACTTATTTAAGGTTTAAATTGATTTATTCTGGAATGATATTCCTGTCTGTGTATTATTCATAATTATGTTAAAAAGTTGCAGTTTTAAAGTTTTAAAAATTGGTATTTTGCTAGATTTTTGGATTATTTTGGCATTTACGAAGATCTTTTTTAGGCCTTTTTGGAGTTTTGCTAAAATTTCAGTATGCTAGCGGTTTTGGCTAATTAAAGGTTTTTATTAGTATTTTAGTCTGTTTTGGAATTAAGCTAATATTTACATGCTAGCTGTCTAATTTAGACTTTATTTCAGTTTTTTAGGCTGTTTTAAAGTAGCTATTTTTTCTGCTGTTTTGGCTAACCTAAGTTTTTTTTAAGTTCCTTAGGCTAATTAGGCATTGAGGTAATATTTTAGCTTCACTGTTTTTAGCTATCAACAGCATCTTTATCCATCAATTTCAGCATCTTCAGCAACCAAATTCATTCATTCATCTTCTTGGCCGCTTTTTCCCTTTCCGGGTCGCGGTGGTGCCGGAGCCTATCCCGGCTACTGATGGGCGAAGGCGGGGTTCACCCTGGACAGGTCTCCAGTCTGTCACAGGGCCTCAATCACACACACATTCACTCCCACATTCACACCTAGGGGCAATTTAGAGTCACCAATTAACCTATGAGGCATGTTTTTGGACGGTGGGAGGAAGCCGGAGTCCCCGGTGAAAACCCACGCATGCACGGGGAGAACATGCAAACTCCACACAGAAAGGTCCCAGCCGGGATTTGAACCGGGGCCTTCTCGCTGTGAGGCAAGAGCACTAACCACTGCGCCACCGTGCAACCACATTCATCTTACAGCATTCACACTAGCATTATTGCAGGTAATGCTTTATATCTAGTTCATAATTATGTTAAAAAGTTATGGTTTTAAAAATGTAGTTTTAGAGTGTTCAATAAATGTTTATCCTGTTTGACCCTTGACCTCAGCTTTGTTTTGCGATTTAGTTTGTTACCCCTGCTCAGATGTCTATTGCAGTGCTTTAAAAAAATATATTTACTAGACATAAAATAACTACTACAATTTCACATCCATATTTTGTCATGTTTTAAAGTTTAGCGTATTCAGCTATTGCCTTGAGCATTTAGAGCTATCGGTTTGAGCGTTTTCAGCTATTAGCTCTGGTATCTTTAGCGGCCACATTCAGCTTAAAGCATTCACACTTGCATTGTCGTATATATTATAATACTAGTTTACTTTAACAGACTCGCATACAAGTTCCTTAAATCACCTCTTTACTGTGGTTGGGAATTTATACTTCAGAAATATTGAAAGAACTGAAAGTTCCCTGACTGAGCCGTCCCTTGACTCTGCTGGATGGCGTGGAACCACAGACCGTCAGGCTCGCTGCCGGAACGCCTCTCCATCAGGAATCAGGAGGTTGCTGTGACATTGTCACCATGCTCCGAGATTATCGTCTGGATTTTCGTTTGCTTTTAAAGTAATTTGATTTCCCACGTGACCGTCTTCTCTGACATGTGCAGCTGTGCTGTGGCGGGGTGGGGGTGGGGGGCAGGTGTGCACGGAGTCCTCTATTTTGCTGAGTAGGATTTTGTCACTGGGAGCAAACATCAAAAACGGAGGCTTAAGTTATTAAAGCTGAGAGGGTTTAGTCATTGGCTGTTGAGAGTAAAAGTTGGGTGGGGGGGCAGTCAGGATTAATGGCGGTTGGAGCAGCAAAGCCCCCCCCCCCTCCTCCTCCTGTCACTGCCCAGCCGCTGATGCGTCCTCTGTGGTCTTTCTCTCCATCTGTCTGCTGGTTCTGCTTCTCTTTTCATGCCTCTCTCCATCGGGCCGCGCTCCGGTTTGTGTCTGTTCTGTGGACCTTGGCGAGATATGAAGCGGCGCCATGGGTTTCATGGAATTCTACCTGGAGATTGACCCGGTCACCCTCAACCTCATCATCTTGGTAGCCAGCTACGTCATCCTACTCCTGGTTTTCCTCATCTCCTGCATCCTGTATGACTGCCGTGGCAAAGACCCCACTAAGGAGTACACCCAGGACGCCACCCCGGCGCCGCCCAGCCAGTCCCCCATACGCCTGGTGGTCATGCAGAACTCGCCCGCCTCGGGCCGCTATGAGCCCAACAGCACCTCGGGTCACGGAGAGCCGCAAACGCCTGACCTGAGCCGGGACAGAGCGGAGAGGGAGAGGGAGAAGAGGAGCACTCTGGTCTGAGGAAGAGGAGTTCTGAGTCTGACCCGTCTTTTTACTCTTTTGAAAACTGTCTTCCCTCTCTCTAGAAGATGAGCTGCCAAACAGCCTGCAGGGTGAGTGAAACGCATGAAATGTAGACATGAGTGCAATGAAAAGGACAAAAAGATGTGTGTGTGTGGATAACAAGTGATGAAGATGTCGGAGCATCAGCGGATTAAATCCAAACAATCATTTTGGTCGCCCTGAATCAAACGGGAAAGACTGGAAGCGATTTCTACTGGAGCATGCCGAAAATCCAACAGTGGATTGACTGCATGGCTGCACTTTAACTTCTCCTTCACCACTGCTACAGTTTCAGTTGGCATGTCAGGGCTTATGCTACATTCACACCGGGCGCAGTCAAGAGTGCGCTAAGTTCTCGAATGTTTAGCCCATGGTGTTCACACTGGACAAGCAGGGAGGGGCTTCTTCTTCTTTTTCTACTGTTTACCAGCACATGTACGCCACCTACAGTTGGAAGAGGCTTGGTGGGAAATGTTAAAGCGGAGTAAATCTCACAACTCTTACTCTCTGTGTTTTCCTTCACATCTTCCTCCAATATATGAAAGATTTGGCGTCATAAATCCTTCCAGGCACAAACAGCAATTATCAATTCCTCCTTCATGATCAATTTTCAAACAGTTGGCACTTCCATGAACGACCTGGTTCATCTGGCAATGCGCATTCAGTGTTTTGTAAGTAGAGTCAGAAAAAAGTATGAAAAATGTGTGTAATGATGTGTAAAAACAAGAGTTTGAACATGGAAGCGCAAAATGTGTATATACATGTTTACATCAGAGGTGTCAAACATACGGCAGATGGTTTTATCTGGACCAGTTGTGAAGATGGAAAAAAATACAAGGATGTTGAAAAGAAAATGCCAGTTTCTAGCCCATTCCTGTGGCAAGTTTCAGGTATTTAAAGAAATGAACGCAATACGAATTTCTGCCACTAGGGGAAGCAAAGGAAAAGAAATACCGCCATAACAAGTAAACAAGAAATAAACAGAATTTTTTCTGGAGCGTGCTACTCACAGCTGTTAGGGTGCTATAAAAATGATCAAATATGACACCATAATTACCAAAATGTCATCGTCAAAAGATAATAACAGCTCAAACAATAATAATGATAATAATGATAATGATAAGTGATTAGGCTACTAGGTTGTTTTCAACTGAAAAAAACAAAGCTACAGATAACAATTTAGGTTATTTTGCTTTTATGTTACTGGTCTGACACTTCAGATCAGATGGGTTGAATGTGGACTCTGAACCAGAATGTGTTTGACACCCCTGGTTTACATACTTTTCATTGGAAATGGTTGCTGGAATGCCTATTGCTGAGGGCGGAGTAAACATCGCTTCACATCCATAACCAATGTGCAATGTTTTGTGCATCTCCAGATGAAGTACACCCTTTTATTGTGAGTACGTTCATTCATCTCATTCTAAATCAGAGGTGTCAAACTCAATCACTCAGGGGGCCAAAATCCAAAACACGCCTTAGTTCACGGGTCGAACAGGATAAACATTTATTGAACACTCTAAAACGACCTTTATAAAACTTTAAAAACATCACTTTTTATTATTACTATAAATAAAAACAGGCAGGAATATGATTCCAGAAAAAATCAACTTAAAGCTTAGATAAATTTCAATATTTAACTCTGCATAAAAATATATTTCGTCAAAATTATAGAAGTTAAAAATAAGCGCAAGATAACAAGGCCGGATAGGATTGCCCTGAGGGCCGGATCCGGCCCCCGGGCCTTGACTTTGACTCGTGGTCTAAATGATCCACAATGACACCGTTGACCTCTTAGAGTCCTCTGTTTTCACGGTCTCCCCACAAATGGACTATCAGTGGACATTGACCTGTGAAGCTCTGAATGCAGAGGCACTGTTACCAGCCTGATGAGTGGAACAGGAGCAATGACAGCAAGCCAACGATCCATAGCTTGGGGCCAAACGGACACTTCCATAAGGAGAGATCTCAGCAATGTGAATAAAGAAAGGTTTATCTGTGATGCAATAAGTCCATAGTCTTTGGCAGTTAGGCTTTAGGTCAATGACATCCTGCATGCTGGTGGGATAGACTCAGACCATAGATTGAGACTAACGCAGGGGTGTCCAAAGTCAGTCCTCGAGGGCCGGTGTCCTCCTTGTTTTCCAACCAACCTGCCTTTGAAGCTCCTTATTGGCCAAACACACCTGATCCATGTAATCAGCAGCAGATAAGGCAGGATTTCTGGAAAACGAAGGAATGAATGAATGAAGGCCCTCAAGGACTTATTTTGGACACCCCTGACCTAGACGCTCATGGTGGCTGAGGACCAGTTCACCACAAAGCATTGGTCCAGGTGGGTCAGAGGAGGGTCAGCAAGACGGTCTATACAAGAGATAGTTCATTCACGCTTAAACAAAAAATCTTTGACATACTGTAACTTTTCAACCGTTAACCCAGTTTTAGTTGAAGAAGTGAGTTCTGGACTTAAACATAAGCTTTCTGTAGGGTTTCTATGACCTCAGTGAGAGGGGATCTACAACAATAAATAACTGTGTCATCAGCATAAAAGTACAACTTAACTTCTGAGATATTTTGCCCAATGTCATTAAAATAGAGGATAAATAAAAGGGGCTCTAATACCAAACCCTGTGGCACTCCTTTTTGGATGAGTCCTTATATTTAATACACTAAATGCAGCTACAAGAGCATGCTCAGAAAGCCCAATGCTAAGTAAACTGTCTATTAAGATAGGAATAGACACAAAATCTTTAACATACTTTAACTTTTCAACTGTTAACACGACAATTCCAGTAGATTGTGGAAGAAAAAAGCGAATTGTCGTGTTAACGGTTGAAAAACTACAGTAAATCAAAGAACATAAACACTGGAGCTCCAGTGTTAAAGTGTTAAGGAAACACACTTGCACACCAGCCAAGTACTCATATACTCACAAGTGGCTTCATTTGACCCCTTGTTTGATGTTTTCTTTGTCGATATTTTTAACATATTTATGGATTGTTTCGTCTGAGCTCAGCTTTAACCTATTCCAGAGTTTAGTAGAACACTGACACAACAGCACTTTCCCAATCAGGTTTGAAAGCCACACTCTGATCCAGGATTTTGCGAGTGAAATAAAGCAGCTGAGACAAACACATCTGTAAGACGTGAGATCAAAGCAGAAGTCCGGAGTGTCTCAACACAGGAAGACTTTATTTGGTGAGAAATTAAAAGTTTTTTAAATCAAAGATTTTGCTGAAAGTTTCTGCTTCTGTGAATAATTTTAAATGTAAGTTAAAGACTTTTTAACTAACCTTTTAAACAACTGATTTAATCAACTTCTTCATTTTGAACATTTTTACTCTCTTTAAATCTATCTTTCCTTTTTATGTTTGTATTTTACTGTTTTTACTTTTAATGTAATGACTGTTATTTTAACAAATGTTTATGTCATTTATGTCAATCACCTTTGTGTTTGACATTGTTTGATTGATTGAGCTTAAGAAAGCTGGAGGAAGGACCTTTAACAAAGATATGAGAGGAATAACTTTAACACAAGAAAAGATTAGAAATATCTGAACCTACAGCTCTGCAGAAAAAAAAAGATTTCAAGGAAGCTTTCAGATTGGACAATAATCCTCAGGGAGTGAAAAGTCCCAATAGGTCCAGAATGACAGAACTTCATCTCAGTCTCTCCAGACCTCATGGTTCTGTCTGAGTCCATGTCGGCAGCTGGAAGAGAAAAGGAGAACAATGTGGTTGATGGTCAAAGGAGAAACATGAGAACTGACTGAAATAACATCGACTTTTGGAACAAAGTTGATGAACTCTTGAATGAACATGACTGAAGCACAGTGGAGGTTGTTGAGTAATAATAGTTTCATTCCTTGGCTGAGGTTACAGTTTTAAGTCCAGACAGCAGGAACGGGATCATTTTCTAAAAAAAAAAAAATCTTTAGAATCAAAGTAACTGTAGAAAGAGGACAAACTTTCATTTACTCTTTTGTATTGTTCTTTGTGTTTAGCGTAGAAGCTCCTGAAAGTTCCTGGTTGCTTTCACTGAGTGAAGCTCCTAAAAAATCCAACTTTTGCTGGAATCCTGTTTGACTCTGGAACACTTCTGACCGTCAGAACGGAAACTTTCAGCTTAATGACGGATGTCAAAAGAGCTCAAAACGTGCCTTCACACGACCCGTGATGTGACAGGTCATCATGAATCGTCCAGATGGTGGTCATGACACGTCAGGGGAGATTTATTCGGAGTCTTTTGATGGAGGGAGGATCCTGGCAAAGGGCAGAATCAGTATGGTTCATTTTCACTGAATCCATCCATCCATCCTCTATCACTCCATCCATCCATCCATCATCCTCTATCACTCCATCCATCCTCTATGACTCCCTCTACCATCCTTCCATCCTTCCATCCATTCATCCATCCTGTATCACTCCCTCCATCCATGCATCATTCCTTCCATCCATCCGTCCATCAATCATCTATCCATCTATCCATCCATCCATCAATCATCTATCCATCTATCCATCCATCCATCCATCCATCCATCTATCCATCTATCCATCCACCGATCTATTCATCCTGTATCCCTCCATCTATCACTCCATCCATTAATCTATCCATCCACTATCTCTCCATCCATCTATCCATCCATCCAGCCATCCAGTCCTAGTCCTGTGCAGTGTCACAGGCGTTGCTGGAGCCTATCCTAGCCACTTCTGGACAAAGGAAGAGACACTTTGAACAATTTTCCAGTGAAATCCAAAACATTTACAACAGAAAATATTATCTCTATGCTCAGAAACAAATCAAACTTTAAAAAAAATATTCTGTTCTCCAGGAGGAATTTAAAATGTACTGTATCAGACTAAGAACAAGAATGAAAACACAACAGGATGCAGGCACAGTTCAAACTGGAATATCCAAAGAAAGGAAACACGTTTCCTCTTTTTGTCAGCAGCTTCTTAGGAAACTGTGCTAAACCCAGACCGTAATCCCCCCCTCTGCCCCCCAGCCGTCACCGTAAAGCCTTCGGCGCAGACAAGTACCGACAGATCCTTGCTCTGATCGTATCCTTCAGCATATGGTTGACAATAAGAAGCCTGCATTCAGGATTTAGAGGTTGCAGATGTTTAGTTCAAAGACAGGTTTTTACCAGGCTGACAAAGAGAGCCAGCTGCTGCTGAATGATGATGATGATGAGGATGATGAGGATACTTGCAGTCCCATTGATGAACTTGTGTGCAGCAGTGTTAGGGCCGATTATGCCAAAAATTGTTCAAAACATGTTTCTCAAACATAATTTTTATTTAAAAAAGGCCCAATTATCAAAAAAAATAAAAAATCTGACAAGTCAAAAATATTAAATCTTTCCTACTTTAAAACGGTTTTTACGGTGTTTCTCTCACTCTTTCTTGTTTTTGTTTTGAAATAATTGTGCACTTGCATTGCAATGTTTTATGCTAGTTCATAATTCTTGTATTTGTATGTCTGCAGATAGAAATGATCTCTGAGATGTGTGATCTAAAACAAAACCTCTTTTCTTTGATTGATGCTCCTGTACAAAATAAAGAAAGAACCTAAAATAGTCAAACTGAGGTTAATCCATGAAGGTGTGAACAAAGAGAGTTGGTTTTTACCATAGTTGAAGGGTCTGCTTCCACTTCAGGTTAGAAACTTCAAGAAACACGATAATTCCAGCAGATTGTGAAGGAGAAAAGCGGCTTGCGTCGCCAATCTGCTGGAATTATCGTGTTCACGGTTGAAAAGTTACAGTATGTGAAAAATGTTGTGTTTAAGTACCACTGCTGACACCTCAGGTGTTAAAGGGTTAAACACTCAACGTTTTGAATGTGAGGAGAAAGTCTTAATAGACAGATTACTTAGAACTGGACTTTCAGAGCATGCTCTTATACCAGCACTCAGTGTATTAAGTATGAGGACTCGTTCAAAAAGGAGTGCCACAGGGTTTGGTATTAGAGCCCTTTTTATTTATCCTCTATTTTTATTACAGTGGGCAAAATATCTCAGAAGTTAAGTTGTACTTTTATGCTAATGACACAGTTATTTATTGTTGTGGGTCATCTCTCACTGAGATCATAGAAAGCTTTTGTTTCTTCAACTAAAACTTGTTCTAAGGCAGAGAAGTCCAAACTAACATTGTATTTCAAGTACCTTAGTGTACTAATTGATGAGTTCCTCAAAGAAGTTAAGACTTGTGTTAGGTTTCTTTCATCGAAATAAGATGTGTTTCGTTTTAAGGCATATCTGTGCTAGATTATTTTTAATTGAATGGTTCTGCCTCATGTCTTCAAATAGTGGACAGTGTTTACTATTCCACTTTACCAGCCACAACTGCACAAACCAATGGGATTCTCTTTAAACTAGAATGTAGTACCTTTGGTACATTTTCATTTATAGCTCTATAAATCTATCTGGATTATTGGCTTCCTTCATCTACTTAAGAAGAGAAGCCTTCACACCCACTCCCTACAGTAAAACCATCAGGTGTTGCTTACTGTCATATATGCCCACACAAAGCTCGGGAAGAAAGCTTTCATACATGCAGCTCCTGTAGTCTGGAATATCTAACAAAAAAGTTGGAGACTAACCCAACTCCCATCATTAAAAGTCTTCAAGGCTTAACTCAAAGAAACAGAGAATTCCACAAAATACTGAGAGTATCTTCATCTTGACCAGGACTCTCATGCAAAAGAGGTCTTTAATCTAAGTTTATAATATTCAACCAGAACAGTGCATAGAAAAAGACTCAAGAATGGTTTGGTCTGGATGATGGACTCCTTGTTGGGCTCACAAAGTGACTCAGTTTTCATACTTTCACAGATTTGAGTGGTTTGAATGGGTGGATTGAACCAGAAACTGGATTTGATGTTTGGATAATCCAAAAGAAAAATCTGTATTAAAGTCCTCCTCCGATGAACATCCTGTTTTTAGAGTTTTTAACATGTATTTGTGTAATTTTTCTTCTGAAAGAGAACAAATGTAATAAGAAATCATTTAGTTTTTACATTTCTGAGTATTTATCCTTTTAAATCAATCAAACTGTTTTGGACAGACTCTGTTTGAATGAATGATCTTCTTTCATCCAATACTTACGGTAGCAGGACTGAGAACGCTGGAAAATCTCCACCAGACTCCACGGAGCTTCTTGATGTGACCACGGAAATGTGAACGGCGGCTCATTTGACCGCAGTTGGAAAGGATTGTAAATCAATGAAAGAGCATTTTGATGTTAGCTTTGATTATTTTATCAAGAACTCTGAGAAACCAATGATTGAATGTATTGATCACAGTCAATAAACATTGGAGAATTAGCTAAAAGAGTCTTTGGTGAACTGGAAGGAGAAAGAATCAGGATTTTGGAGGAAGTTCTGTACATGAAGATCTTCACTTCCTTATCCAGCTGACATCTGGATCAGAACCATACGGCTGGACATTACCCAGATTGATGGAGGTTTATATGTGAGAGGTGAAGATTTAAGCTAGTGAGACACAGAGCTATCATAATCAGACAGGGGGCTCAGGGGCGGAGCTCCAAAAGCC
>NC_050530.1:23883698-23894556 GCF_002922805.2 Oryzias melastigma | reverse complement strand
TAATCGGACAGGGGGGGGGGTCAGGGGTGGAGCTCCAAAAGCCACGCCCCCTCAGAGGAGATTTTGGAAACAGAGGCCTTAGATCAACATGAAAAATGGCTTTTTAAGACATTTAGGTTGTGGGATATTGGTAAAAAAAAATCATAATCATAATTAAAACTCTACTGGGAATGTTTTTTTAAATAAAAAATTGTCATGATGGACATTAAATCATTTTGGCGTGTTGTGTGAATGCAGCCTAAAGACACAGTAGTTGGAATAACCATTTTGTTTTTTCTAATGGGACCTTTTCTGCTGTGTTTCCAGGGTTTAACTCATGACTTCAGGACTGACATGGACTCGGGAAACAGGACCTGATCAGGACCAACTGATTGCCCATTGGAGCTCCAAACTACCAGCATCGACCTTCATTCATGAAACTCACCGTCCCTGGAACCCAACCACAGTCCAGACAGGATGATGGGCCGTGTGGCGTTCACTGACCTCACGTGGATCTGGTGCTTTCTCACACAGCTTCTGCTGTAAGAGGAGTTAAAATCAGTTGAACAGAATCATGTCAGGGGGTATTAGGGGGGAGTCGAGCCCTTCTCTCTGGTGACTCCACAGAACTGTCAGAATCTCTGGTTCTGGTCTGGTTCACTGCAGGACTCGCCCTCTCTGGATCAAATCCTCTTACATAAAAATGAAACTGGTTGCATCCTATCCATCATGTGAATTGCACAGCCCCCCTCCCCCATTTCATGTTTAGGGATTATACGCTGACCGCTGAAGAGTATTAAGAGCTTGTGTTATGTTGTTGTGTTGTTTGTGTTCCCTCTCTGCTGTTTTTGCTGTCACTGGGGGAGGGGGGGGGGTTATATAAACTGGAGGTTGTCAGAGATCTTGTTGTGCAGTTTTGAACCAGCAGTTCATCTGATGTCAGCATGAGGTTTAGAGCCACCGCTTTCACTTTTCTCTTTGGGAATGTCTAGATTTCTAAAGGAAAAGAAGGAGTTAGATATTGTTGTTCAAACGTGCTTTACTGTAACAAACTAGGCTAATGTCTGGCTGCAAGCTTTAATGGGTAGTTATTAGTTACATTATTATTAGGGCTGGGTTGATAAAATCAATTAATCGATTCAAATCAATTTAAGCTTAATAAATTAATAATTGATTCATAAAAGTAGAGATCAATCTAACAAATAAAACTAAAGTCCGCTAGCTAGCTTGATGCTAACGTTTAATGGAATTTCATGCTAGACGGCTAATGCTAACGCTCGGTCAACATTAACATACATTGCTGAATAAATCAACATCTTTATAAACTCACAGGTATGAGTTTTCAAAAGGAAATATTTTTTAAAGTAACTATTTGTGGTCTAAAACACAGTTTTTTGCTCATTCCTGGCTTATTCTGAATGAAAAAGTGTAATTCTGTAGCGTGATCTCCACCTAGTGTCCAAACTGAAATGTCCTCCAGGAGAAGCAGAACAATGTTTCCAATGTTAATGATCTGAACATTTTAGTTAGAACTTCTCCTTTAGAGAATCCATGTAACACTGGATGATATTAACAATCTCATTATTTCACTGATACATTTACAGTATGTGAACTAGATCAGAAAATAAATATATTCCAAATATATAGTAGATTATTAATGTATTTTTGAGTGGATCAAAAGAATAGAAAAAATTTGAATCAAATTGATTCTGGAAATTATTATCAATACCCAGCCCTAATTATTATGGAGTTTGGGGCAAAAATTCCTTTTGACATTTTTCCAAATTGAGCTCAATGATAAAACCATCTGTGTTATGAAATGAACTGTTCTTTTTCTTGTCAGATTTGCGAAAACTAGCTTTGCTTTGATTGTCTCTTAAATTCTTTCATCTCTCTTCAATGATGTACTGATGCCAGTAGGAGTGTTCCAACCCGAGTATTTCAGACTAAAAGTGGACGTTTCCCAGTCTGTGAAGTTGCTGAAACCTGTTTTAAAAGTTACAGATGTTTGGATTACTAAAGGTTTGAGTGCTTTTTTTAAAAAAGGGAAATGTGGGCAGCTGAATCTAAAGAGAATTTAAAAAGATAGAGTTAATTGTGTACATTATTTATTGATCTAAATAAAATTGGCTGCTGTTTTTAATGATATATGTATTTGTGTATTTGTTCACCGGGAATATCAGATGTGAACACTTGGATAATCCACATTATTAGAACATTCTAATACACTGTATTGTCACATGTCTTTGCTAATTCAAAGTGTTTTCCACACATTGAACTGGAATAATGGTTGATCAGTTTTTGCTTCATCACGTTTGTTATCCGCTGTGATGGTCGTTTTTAAGTGTCCAATCCAAACAGTATTTTCCAATATCAATATAATTGATTCATTTCATTTTTAAACCTTTTTGATGGTAAAGGTCGATCCATCTGGTTGGATCATAGGATCAGAAATGGATTCATTTATGAAGTCGATTAATCGTTGCATCCCCAAACGCTGAAACCAAAGCAAAAATGTCAAAATAAATGGTTCTTACAGAGGAAAAGCCAGCTCATGGTGGTCCATCTCCAGATATAGGTCTTCGTGAAGTTGGATACACCTGCTTCTTGCAGTTTCCATACTATTGCAGGACTCTGCAATGCTGGGAAAAAGTCTTCCGCCTCTAGACCTGATGGAGGTGGTGGACAGAAGCTTGAGCAGTCAGTACCAGACCAAATCTTCCAGGAGGAATCCGCAAATCTCTTGGAATAAGGGAGCAGTGTCAGGAGAAGTCACAGTGTTGGCCCACATGACCTCTCGAGACCTCTGCAACCTTTTTAACATGTTCTCCATAATCCTCACTGTTTACTTTTTTCTGTTGTTCAAGTTATTCTGCTTTCAAACTGACCAATCAAACACCTCGATAAATGTAGATGGTCTTAACGTTTGAAACATTTGACTGACAGGTTCAAATGGTGGGGGTGTGGCCTTACAACAAGCTGACTCCTGATTGGTGGTAGTGGTTTCCGTAGAAACGATGACTCACCCCGGCTCACACGGCTAGCGTTACCGATCAGGTACGATGCAGGAGGGGTCTAGCTACAGCAGATGGCTCATATTGGCTACTGCATGGCTGCAGCCACAGGCTCTGCTGCCGATCTCCCAAAACTATGACCTCCGTTGGTTCACGTGATAACCCGCCATTATAGGAAGTACAGCAATCCCTCCCATCATTAGCCGCAGTTTGGCTGCGTTGTCTGGAGAATGTTTGAACCCAACGAAAAGGATTTGCAGAGCCGCAGATCGGGTCAGATCGATTTTCTGATGATTTCTGGTTGGTATCGCAAAAAACTTATGCCTGAATAGACTTCATTTCATTGGAACCAGAGGTAAGTCCGTTTCTATGGGTGACGTGTTGTTTAAATATGAGCTAAACTCCAAATTAGCCCAAATAACCTTAGCAGACCTCAAATTAGTCCAAAAAGCAAGCTCTTTGATTAAATACTAGCTAAACTCCAAAATAGTCTAAATTCCTCAGTAAACTAAATTAGTCAAAAACGTTAGCATGTTGCTAAAATTGAAGCTAAACTCTAAATTAGCCTTCAAAAAATCCGGTGGATAACAAATTATCCAAAAGCGTTAGCATGTTACTAAAATGTTAAACTCCATTTTTTTGGGGGGGGGGGGAAATTCCTATAAAAGATGAAAACATAGCCCCTAAATACAGTATTTAAAGGCTTGTTGCTAATCTACTTAAAATGTTGAAATTTGAAGACTTTCTCTTTCATTTCCTATGTGGCATATTTTGCTCAATATTTCAAAAACTATAAAGTTCATGAATACCAAAAATTACAAGCAGCAATGTCCTGAACGAGCTGAACGTTTTGATACCAAGATTGAAGAAATCACTGAAAGTTTGATTTAATTTTTGTGTCACATAAGGTTGTAAAGGAGCAGGAGAATCACTATGGTGTAAATGGTGAGTAAGCATTCACACCATAGTATAAAGGGCACTAAAACAACACACATATATGGCATAAAAGACAAAAAAAGCAGTGAGTATAATAAGATAAAGCGCTGCATTGTGGTGCAGCGGTTAGCACTCTCTCCTTACAGCCAGAAGGCCCAGGTTTGAACCCCAGCTGGGTTCCTCCTCGTCTGGAGTTTGCATATAAGCTTTGTACTTATTTGACCTCTTTGAATTGTCTTTGCGAGTGTGTGATTGTGTGACCTTGCAACAGTCAAACAACCTGTCCAAGGTACGCTCCACCTTCACCAAACAGTAGTTGGGATAGGCTCCAGCAACCCTGTGTCTCAGAGAGGGATTCCGAATCTGAAGACAGACGGATGGAAAATGCCACCAACTGCTGAGTTTTAAAGCTGGAAGCTGCTGTGAAACAAGTTTGACTTTTGTTTAGATTTAGAGTCAAATGTTTCATGCTGGTCTGGAGTGAGATGTTTCGCCTTATGAAGCAAGTTATTGCCTCCATCTACACCCGACTGGTGACTGAAACGTTGGACTGGACAGTCACTGCAGGGGAGATGTCTGGAAAGTTGAAAGACGTGTTCTAAACAAGAGGTTAATCGTGATGAACATCCAAATAAAGAGCATTACAATAGTCAAAGAAACGATCTCAGTCTCCAGAGATTGAAACCATCCACCCGGACATGTACCGACCACCGTCAGTGTATGCTGGAGTCTGGCTGCTGCACAAACAGGCGGAAAGCTGCTCTGTCAGTTGTGACGTCTGCGCTGCTGGATTACCAGAACACCCTGATCTGCTGCTATGTTTGATGAAATGCTCTTACATAAGCACAATGTCAGCTCTGGGGCTGTAAACGCTGCTTTCAGATCTTCAGCACGCTGCGTCCATGCTGGGATTAAACAAAGACTCACATCATTTCCTTCAATGATCCTCACTGGGTTTCCAGGCAGAGACCAGGATTACATGGTGTGATGTCAGAGGGGAGTTGGAAAACTGCTCCCCCAGAATTCACTCCTAATTCCATTTTCAGTAAAGCTGGTGGACCCACAATATTCCTAAACAGTCGTGGGTTCTGTAACTTCTCTACTTCTCTGACTCTGCAATGACCTGACAAACCCTCCAGGATGTACCCCGCCTGCACCCAACAGTAGTTGGGATGGGCCCCAGCAACCCTATAGCCCCAAAAGGGAATAAGCAGGTTTGGAAAGGTTAGGCAAACATTTTACAATGACACACAGGGCCCGTCTTAGGCGGCCGCCTAGGTCGTCATCTGCTGGAGGGGGCACCAAAGTGTGATAATCACTTTAGCTTAGTGTATTTTTTTTTGTGGTTCAACATACCACTCATTTTGTGTAAAAATGTGAAAGAAGGTAATAATTAAAACCATGTATAAAATTACTCAAAACTTTGACATAAATCAATAATTTTGTCTGGTGCTGCGCCCCTCTATGCCCGACACAGCCGCTGTCTAACCCAGGCGGGAATTGAGGGGAGGGGGGTGTGTTGTTATCTATTAGTTCTTCTTTAAAACAAACCCTCAGGGACAACTTTAAACTTTCATTTACATTCCACTCCTTGGAAATTCAGCACCCCCCCCCCCATTTCAGTCAAAAAATAATATTGTTTTTAGACGGAAAAGAATTTAACTGGTAATCTAGTTTTTCTCTCCTTCTCCTCTTTTTAAACCCGTGCTGAGAGTCATACCGGCGGTATGCGGTATACCATACCGCCTGCCTTTGCTAACGTCGGGGGTTTGCGTCCCAGCTTGGGTGAAGTGTTGTTATGCTAGAAAAACATTTTATGTGACTATTATTTAATTCTTGAGAATTAAAATGAAACAAATATTTGTAAAGTCAAAGGCCTGTCTATTAACTGAGTTTTAAGATGTGAGGATGAACGCTGAATGCTCAGTGGTAACACTTTACTCAGCTTTGTTGCACAAATTGAAAAAGTTCAGGTCGGGGTACGGCAACATCCTTTAAAGATTAAAAAACAAATTCAAATATCTTAAAATGAACTCTAAAATACAAAGAAAGTCACTGTAGAGAAGTTAGGATTGACTTAACAAGAGCCATGCTATATTTGCAGACTCCTATCCATCATTAGGAGTCTGGTCAAACTATATATTTTTTCAGAAACTTTAGCCAAACAACAAAAAAACTGTTAATCTTGCCTCTATAAGCACCAATACAGCTTTGTATAAGTATGTGTTCATTTCAATGAATCGTCATGAAACTCCTGTTCAATACTAAAGTTGTCTCAAGGCGCTGCAGAGAATAACAGCAATAAAACTACAATTACAGTGGTTGATAATTTAATTTATTACATAATGAAAACCAGTCCAGGTCATTCCAATGCAGCCAGACCGTCTTCATTGTACAGTAAAGGCCTGTGGAAGTGGTCAGCAGATCAAGGCGCTTTATGATGTAATCTCAAACAGATGTACACAAGCTACAACCAAAAACAACTTATATTTAATCAATTTAAAAGCAATTTCAGCTCTTATAGATCATATTTGATTTGTAAAGAAGATTGTGACGTATGGAAACCATGACTCAGCACAACTGTATGGAGATGAAATAAACTCATCCCGATGTGTGTGTGTGATTCTTGATTTGTAACTCATATAATACATTTTGTATATTAAGTACAAAAATTATGAAATAAAAAAAATACTATTTACACATGCACACAGTACAGCTTGAAACTAAATTAAGCACAAATCTTCAAAAATATATATTTTTAAAGGGATAAGTGTTTCAAAAACACTTATTTAGACTTTTTTATATTAACTGTCACACATATCTGTTTAAGAATGTGAGAAAATGGATGAAGAGAAAACTCTAATGACCCAGCATTCTTGCAGAGTTCAAACGCATCACTCACAGACGAATCTCTGAGACGTGAAGACTCTCACATCAGATTTGTGCGTAAATGTGGTTTAGTGTGTGCGTAACAAGAGATTTGTGTGTAATGATTAAAGGTTTGTGCGTTTAGTTAGTTTCAAGCTGTTGTAAATGTAATGTTTGTATGTGTAAATTGTATATTTTTTTTAATTCTGAATTTTTATACTTGTGCACAAATGTATTGTATGAGTTACAAATCGAGAATTACGCACACCCATCATGAGGGGATCAAAGCATAGAACATATTATTTTAAATCAGATATCATTGATCCAAAGGGAACGGGAGTCTACAGTACGTAAGCTGTTGCATCATTTTTACCCTTTTAATGTAATTTATTTTGTTGTATCTAGCTTGGCTGCATGTTGGTGTGTGCACGGTGAATGCCCTGTTTGAATCCCAGCTGGGATCTTTCCATGTGCATGTTCTCCTCATGCACACGTCTACTGCTTCATTGGATGCAGACCCTCCTCCCAAAAGTCAGACGATGCCAATCCAGATGTGCAGATCAGTGAAAGCTGATTCACTGTGGCGACCTTCAAGGAAATGATCCAAAGGTGAACATTTTATAATTCCAAAAACAGATAAAAGGAAACCAGCATATCACTTATAACGCCACCCTTCCTTAATGTTTGGTTCCACACCCTTTGGTAGCAATGGTGACCTTAATTCATGTCTTATTTCCATCTATTAGCTTTTTGTACTTCTCAGGTGTTTTTTTTTGTTCTCACACTTTCTTTATAATATCTATCTGATATATTTGTGGGTTCCTTTCATCAATGGCAGGTGTTAGGACTCATTGCTGGTCATTTTTAAGTCCATTCCCCTTTTGTTTTAATCCTCACATAAAAGGCTTGAGGTCTGACTTGGCCTCCGCCCATCAAGCCCAGCTTTGTTTCGTGTGTAGTACTTGTTGAAACTCCAGGCTTCAAGAACGAAACAAGGTGACCTTTCATTGGCTAATTGATGTCACACAGGTGATTCTCATTTGTGATTTGCAACAGGTGAGGCAGACAGACCCTTTCACAGTGACGTCAGAGAACATGACCGATAAAGTGAAACGTTACTTCCGGTGTTCAGGTTTAGAACGACAAAGCTGACAGCTGAACGCTGTTTGAAGCAATTTTACATAAATGCTAAAAGGTAACCGTACCAATTTCAAAAGAAAAATATACAATAATTATTTGCTGAACTGTATTTTCATTTCTTGTCTTAGATTGTTCATAAATCTAAATACAAATTTGAATCTTTCATTTTGGATTATTCATTGAAAATATCAACCTTTCATTTGAGCAGATATTATTCTAACTGGTTCTATTTTGGCTGATGATATTTGCATGTATTGTAAGTGTGATCAGCATAAAAACTGATAGAAATTCATGTTGTTCACATTTAATACCTGCAGCAAAGACGCACATCGCTGCATTGCCCGTACACATTTTAATCACTTCCCAGGATAAATGTACTTGTTTTACGGGATATTTTAGGAGAAAAACAGGAATGGTTTGGTTCAGTGAAAATGTTCAGAACAGCATTTGAGTTACGTAGTTTCAGATTTCAAAATAAGAGCGACCATGTAAAAAAAAAAAAAAAAATCTTCTCTGGGTGAGTGTATTTTATAACATTATGTGGAAATAGTCACTTTCATATTTTTGGCAACAGTTTCAATTAATTTGATCATTTTTTACTTTTATTTTCCCACAGATCAGACACAGTTATGATCAAAGACAAAGAGGAGTAATGTTAGAACCACGGCTGAGCTAACAGCAGCTCACTGACCGCAGTAGAAAACATTACAACAGGAAGAAGTTTGACTTTAATATAGCGGTTAATGTTTTAAGATGGACAAGAACAGTAAATGAAAAAGCTAATTAAACTGGCGATATGGTTTTTTTTCGTATCTTTATAGTAAGACTGGATCTGAGTCTATAAACAAAAATCAGATGTTCTATGAGGAAAATACCTGTTTTTGTCAAACGAGATGCAGCAGAAAACACTCGAGAGTCACTCAAAACCAGAACTCTTTAATTCACATCCATTACAGCCTAGCTGGTCCAACAGACAGTGTTTCACAGACCGGCAGCCTCAGAAGGCTCCAAGAACGGATTATGGCATGCTCCTGTGCTGTTTGATGCTGCGTTGTCGGCTAGTCTATGTCACAAATATGGCGCTCAGCCACTCCAACACAAAGCTAAACAAAGAGCAAACGTCACTTTGCGGGAAGTGGTGATCTAGCTGTCACACTGAGATGCTGAAGTTGATACTGAATTCTAGAGGCTGATACATGAAGAAGGTATTGACTGTTACAGAGACAGAGGCTGGGAGACAGCTGAAGGACAACACCAATGTTTGAGTCCCTTTCATTCATCAGTCAGGCATCAGTTATCAATTTAAAGACAAATTGATTTCTTTATTTTGGAAAAGATTTGAGTAAAAGTGCAAAATCAATATTTATAAAAAGTTTAAAAAGAACAATTTGGAGCAAAAAACGTTTTTGGTTCGACTTGTAAAATCTCAATAGAATGATTGTCTGACGGGATTGGATCACTAATCGGCAGGATTGATGTGGTCCGTCTGCTTCACACAGGTTGCGCTCTCATTGTTAAGTCTCTGCTGCCTGAGGGGGGGGCAGCCTTCACTTCTGCATTGCTGGTAGCTTCTCTGGGGCGTAAACAGCGTTCATGCTGGTTCACGAGTCCATCAGCAGGAAGGGACGAGGAAGAGGAGAAGCTGGTGGGAAAAACAGCAGCGAGGTTGGAGATGCCCACCCATGTTTGGCCTTGATGACTCAGCGCCTCGGCGAGTTTTCTAGAAGGTCAGCGCTGAAAGTTGGAGGACAGTCACTCACAGCAGCAGGAGTTGGTCTTAGCTTCATCTGCTGGATGTGGCATGCAGGGTGGCACAGAGACAGAGGAGGAGGAGGAGGAGGACATGCAGCCTGCAGGTTAACGTCACTTACAGTCCACCTCCAGGAAGGCTCTGACGCTCCGCGTCAGCTCCTTCGCCTCCTGGGCTAGAGTGGCCGCCGTCCACGGACTTCTCCTGTGGTGACACGAAGGAGCCACCTTGATATCTCCAGAGCTGTAAGACAACAGATGAATCAACCAGCAGCAGGAGATCTTCAAAGATGGACTTAAAGATGGACACCAGAGTCCAGGGCTGGTATCGTTCATGATTTCCAGAATCAGTTCAGATAGATTCAGATTTTTTTGGGTTCTTTTGATCCATTCAATTCAATTTTACGTTTACACATTTAGGCCCATTTGTTTAGAAATACTTTAATAATCTACTATATGTTTTACATATATTTCTATTAACCTGACACAGTTCACATATTGTAAAAACTAATAGTGAACTAATGAGATTGTTAATATCATACAGTGTTACATCTCTACCAAAAATGTTCAGATCATTAACATAGAAAACATTGTTTTGCTTCTCCTGGAGGACGTTTCCATTTGGCCACTAGGTGGCGATCACGCTATAGAAGTACATCTTATTACAGAAGAAGAAAAACGTATGAGCTTAAAAAAGTCTTTAAGACCACAAATGGTTACTTTAAAAAATACAATTCTTTAACAAATGTGTTTATAGGATATTTATAAGATGTTTATTAACAAAATAAGCCAAATAAGGTTTATTTACATACTTTGTAAGATTCATTAACATCTAAAGTGGGACCATTGTCAACAAAGAGCATATTAATGAGCTGCTTACAAGCTTAAAAGAGTTTGAAAGATTAATGCCTGATAGTTTATAAAAATGTTCATTTAGTCAGCAATGTATGTTTAGGTCGAGCGAACGTTAGCATTAGCCGTCCTATGGGGAATTCTATTGAACGTTAGCATCAAGCTAGAAGACTTCAGTTTTTTTTTTTTTCACAGAACTTGATACATACATAAATGAAAAGAATGAACAAGAGGGCCAACAAAAAAGTGCAGTTAATAACAAAAGGGAAAACAAAATAAGATCAGGGTTACGAGCACGCTAAACAAATAACAAAATAAAC
>NC_050530.1:23868980-23883215 GCF_002922805.2 Oryzias melastigma | reverse complement strand
GCACCCACGTGAAGAAAAGCGCTTCTCAGCGCGGCACTATAGCCTTGGGGAGGAGGACTTTATATCCCTCCATTTGGAGCGTCGGATTTAAAAAAATACATTTCCTGGACTCACTTACACTTAAACTTCCCCTTCAAATGGAGGGAGAGGTAGAAGTGCAGGGGACAAGGGAAGAATTCGGATTGGGCCTTGTATTTAGTTTTTTAGATGTTACGCGGGACTTGGCAGATTTTTTCTGATACGTCAGACTTTTCTCCCAAAAGTGCGACTTATATGTGATTGTCTTCTTGGTTAGACATTTTTTGCTCTTGGGACCTATATTCTGGTGCGACTTATACTCAGGAAAACATAGTATGTCACAAAGAAAAAACACTAGTGGTACCTGTAGCTCTTGGGGGGTCCATGACTTTCTAGTAGAAACTCCTGAACACTCTGTGAACAAACAAGAATGACAATGGCTTTAGTTTCTAACTCATTTGCTTTTTTGCAGAAAACAATTAAGTCTTTAACTTAGGGAGAAAAGAATCAAGTTAAATTAAAAACACAAGTTCAGTTTTTATATAGAAGTGCCAATCCAACATTCAGATTGTCTCAATATTCACATTTATCAGCTCTGAGTTTTTGAATTCAGAGACCTCAAATCTTCAATCCTTATTATTATTTAAAAGATGAAGAAAGACAAATGTCTACGTTGGCAGATATGTAAATGTCAGTACTGGTGTGCATGTTGTGTGAGTGTGTGGTCCTGCATAAGATTGGTGACCTGTTCAGGGTCTACGCCACCTTTATGGGCTCAAAATTAAGCCATAAAGATTTGCATGTTTGTGCATAAATCAAGTTCCATCTTATCGCAAAAAAAAAGTTTGCAAATGTGTATAAAGGGATCTGCATCTGTAAAAAAAGACTTGCATTTGTGAATTTTCTGGGTTTTTTTTTCCAAGCATTTTTTTGCAGATGCAAAGCAAAAAAATGTGCTCCTGAAGTTGCGGTTGTGAATTCTGTCCCTGTCTTTATACGTCTTTATGATTGGACCCCAAGTTCTGAACACTGATGTAATTCTCTATATCAGCAGATATGAATATTTCTGTAAATAGGTTGTACCAATGCAGTTGACCTCTGACCCTGAAATACATTTGTCCCAAACTCTATCATGACATTTGTTTTTTGATAACAAGATAACGTATATGATTATACATTCTGTACCCACACATTAAAAGAATACATTAGTATATCTAAAAAAACGGAAAATAAAAGTTTAAATACACAATATTTGGATGGTCACCACCATGTCTCTGACAACTGGAACTCCAACAAAAATCTAATTTAATGCATCTCTAGACAAAATAAAATGAATATAGTTGGTACAAATTAAAGATTATTTCAATTAATAGGTAATATATAAAGATTTATCACTTTTCATCATTTACCTCAACAAAACTTAGAAGTTTTCCTGTTGACATCTCAAACCCCTTTCTGGCTGCTTCACTCTTCCGTAGCTGGCTCTCCAGGACAGTCACCCTCCTCTTCAGCTCCTCTGTCTGCTCCTGAGACAGACACAGGGATTGAGTTGTGGAGGAATGTTAAGGGTGCAGAAATCTACACATCATGATGATAGCAATCAGTAGCTGCGTTTACATGGCCCCAAGTAATCGGAATAGATACCTGATCAGAACAGAAATGCATCCAAATTTCTTTCCGATCAAGACAGGTGGGTTATACCGATTGTTGATCCGATCAAGCTGCATGTAAACACACATTCCGATGGTGTGTCATTACTGCGCTGGATTTTACGTCATCAATATGTGAATAGGAGTCTTTGGAGCACCAACAGAACCGATCAACTGTTTTCTTTGAGTAGAGAAGCCGGATTCACAGCTTTCATGTGTGAGGACACACGCACGCGCGAGCGGGGGAGGCTTTATTACGTTGTGAGCTTCGGACCGCAGTCCTTCCGGCTGATCTGCGTGAGAGACCTGCTGGATTCAGGAAAACCGTGTCACCCAGGAGAACTGTTTCTCCAAGCGGCTTCAGTACGGTATAATATTTCAGCTACATGCTAGTTGTTTTGGCTCACTTAGGCTTTTTTTCTAGTTTTTTTGGACTGTTTTGAAGTTTAGCTATTTTTCAGCTACATTCTAGCTGTTTTGGATAACCTATGTTTTTTTTTTGTTTTTTTTTAGGCTAATTTGGCATTTTAGCTGGCTATCAGCTTCAGCGTTTTCAGCTATCAGCTTCAGCTTCTTCAGCTATCAGCACTAGCGTTTTCAGCTATCAGCTTCAGCTTCTTCAGCTATCAGCTTCAGTGTTTTCAGCTATCAGCTTCAGCTTCTTCAGCTATCAGCACTAGCGTTTTCAGCTGTCAGATTCAGCTTACAGCATCCACACTAGCATTATCACAGGCAATGCTATATATCTAGTAAATAATTATGTTAAAAGGTTACGGTTTTAACGTTTTTAAAATGTTGTTTTAGAGTGTCTAATTAATGTTTATGCTGTTCGGCCCGCGAAACTAAGTTGTGTTTTGGATTTTGGCCCCTCATGTAATTGAGCTTGACAACGCTGTTGTAAGCTGTCAATGTGGGGGCTACAAAAATGAAACAAAATCAGCTTCCATTGGCTCAATCAAAGCAACAAACAAGACAGCAACTATCATCATTTCTAACCCTCAATTTATGTTTTTAGTTTGGACTATGGTTTGACGAGTGTAGGCCTATTCACTCCTGGATATGTGGTTTGGAAATGTATGAAAATGTAAATGCATCTTAGAAGTCACACATTCCACCTTTTTGGTTGATGCTGGGTGTTCCATTCTTTGGGTCTTCAGTTCTGCAATCTCAGCCTCAAGGAGGTGGATCACCTCTTCATAGTCCATCTCCATCCCCCTTGCCTGCTTCTGGGCCTCCTCAGCATGCTGGATGCGAGTCCTGAGAGCTCTGCTCTCCTCTGCTCCCACTTTAACATCCTGTAAAACAGAGGAAAGCACATGGAGGCATGAATGCATTCACCTTTCACTGAGAGCAGCTCATAGTAACGTCCCAATCTAACCCCAAAATCTGAGAGCCACATCCAAAAAGAGGCACACAGTTATGAATAGAAGTTAGCACCAATCTTCTGGATTTCATGTGGAAAACTGGGCTGAAACTGATCATCAACCTATTCATAAATTTAATCTTCAAGAGTTATGCAAATCTGCACTTTTGTTCTGATGAATTTTTAATATCCCACTAAAAATCCACAAATTAAAACTGATTGAAAAAGACAACTAAAGCTTTCCTGAAAGAATTGCAGATTAGACTCACCTGTTTAGTTTTCTTAAGATCCTCCTCCAGGTCCTCCTGCGTTCTCTGGGACTGCAGGAGCTGTTCCTGCAAACACACACCAATGAGCAGCTGAACCCTGATCTGAACACCACAGATCTACTCCAGACTACTAAAAAAAACACTTATTTAAAGGGTAACCAAACAGAGAAGTTGGAGGCTGACTCCACCTGAAGCCATTCAGGCCACCTTCAAGCAACATACTCCGAGGATCCACCACGATGCTCAGGGAGGCCGGTGAGTGATACCAACCTTTCCTCAGAAGTACCACTTGTCTTAATAGTACATAATAGGCCTTTAGAGACTAAGGCCATGATTGATTCAGGGGTAGCAAGTAACTTCTTAACATTTGCTCGTGCTAATTCTGTCATTTTCTGGGTTCAAGCAGAATCCAGTTTCTCACACAAGACATCCAACACAACACTGAGAAGCCATTAGACTCTTTGTCGTAGACCAGGGTTCTCAAAATCAATTTAGCCGGGGGCCGCTGGAGGCAGATTCTGGGTGAGGGCGGGCCGTATCAGGATTTCCACAGGAAAAGCACTGATAAAACATTCCAATGTTCTCAAATATATTTATTTTTAACACAAAATAATGAAATAAATAAATAAATAAATAAAAATCAATCATTAATAAATAAATAAAATAATAACAATGGCATTCCTCCCTGGGAGGAATGCGAATAAAAACATGCTAATAAAAACATGTTTACACTAGTTATGGATTTCGTTCATAATCCTACATAGTAGTTGCTATTAAATTAAATATAGCAAAAAAAAAAAATCAATTTGGCAGCTGTTTACAGTGAACCAATGAAAAGAACTGAATCTCTGAGAAAAGACAGAATTCATCACTGCTGTGGTGGGAAACAAGGAAAGACTTGATTTTACTTTGTCTGAAAGTTTTGGAAGCATTCTCAAAAAAAATAAAAAAATAAAAAAAGAAAAAAAAGAAAGAAAGAAAAATTAATAAAACAGATTATTTAAAAGCTTTTTAAAAAATATTCTTTAATAATAAAGGTACAATATTTTGAAGAGATATACATTTAACTTGAGCAAATTAACTAATGAGACCATTTTGCAGCAGAACGTTGTAGGGGGGTGCGAAAGAATAAGTTCTTCATGGGGGGGGCGTAAGAGAAAATAATTGTGAAACACTGGACTAGAGAAAACTATATTTATTCAGTTTCTAATGTTTGTATTAACAGCTCCTCCTTCATTTCTGAGCTGAGAGCAGTGCGCTCACTGAGATTCTGCTCGCGAGCGCATCACTCTCACACGGGGAAGTATTCAGTCTCACATGCGAGGGCTTTTTCTGCTCGTGGAGGAGGAAAAAACGCTCGTGAGGGTCTAATTTGTCCGTGCGGAATGTTTGATGCGTGCGCAGAGATTTCTTATTTCTGCGTGGAGTTTGACATAAATAAACCTCCATATGTGTCTCCCATTCATTCTAAGTGAGACATTTTAGAAACACACTTTTTGACAAGCGGCAAGCTGTGAATTTGCCACACAGCGAATAAGGGGTGGAGCACACGATTCGTGTTCAGTTTGAAAGCACTTCCAGTGGCTTCAAGGCTCCTCCTCCGCCCAGCTGACTGGAGGAATGAATGAATGAGTGAGCAAGGTACTGGACAGCCCGCCAATGTCCCGCCCTCCAGAGCCATTTACCTCACCATGATTGGTTCATTCAGCTCTGCACAAAACAAGTGTCATTAATTTCAGCCTTGCGGGCCGCACTAACATTAATCTTTCATATGAAGACGGGGGCCGCAAATTATCATCCAAGGGCCGCAAATGGCCTGTGGGCTGCGAGTTTAAGACCCCTGCCATAGACTAACCCCACTGTGCTGTGATCTTGTGTCTTCCATGGCTTGAGACACATGATCCCACCATCACCTCTGCCTTCTGCCGGCACCAGTGTCTCCTGGTTGATGCACAATGGTGCAATGAACCAGACATCCTCCTGCACCACCAGGCAGACTCGACCAGGATCACTGTAGTCCAACCGGACACAGAGAAGGACTCCTTGCTCTCTCAATACCGGACTTGCAAGAAGCATTTAAAAAAAGGCATGTAATGCAGGTTCTTCCTCATCGGTCTTATGACTATTGCATCGACTTGCTGCCTGGCACCAACCTTGTAAAGGGAAGGGTGTTCCCTTTGATGCAGGCCTACATTTAGGAGGAACTGAAGAAGGGGTTCATCCGGCCCTCTACATCTCCTGCCTCTGCAGGCTTCTTCTTTGTTAAGAAGGATGGTGATCTCCAGCCCTGCATCAACTGCCATAACCTTAATGAGGTCAGGGTGAAATACTGATATCCACTGCCATTGGTCCCTTCTGTTCAGGAACAAGAATGTGGAAGGTTTGCTATTTCACCAAGCTGGAACCGTGCAGTGCATACTACCTGATCCGCATTTGTGATGGAGACAAATGGCAAACTGCCTTCTCAACCACCACAGGCCATTACGAATATCTGGTCATGCCATTCAGACTCTGCTGCGCCTCTTCCATTTTCCAGGCCTTTGTTAACAATTTTTTCCAAGACATGCTACATCACCACATCATAGTTACATCAATGACATCCTAGTCTACTCCACGACTTTCGAAGAGCATGTCACCCATGTCCGGCAGGTCCTCTAACACCACACTGATCACAACCTATACGGCAAGAGAGAAAAGTGTGAATTCCATTGAACTTCCATCTCCTTCCTGGGTTACATCATCAGCGCACAAGGAGTGGAGATGGACCAGGAAAAGGTGGACGCTGTAGTCAATTGGCCGCAACCAACCTCAGTGAAGGACTTGCAATGCTTTCTGGGCTTTGCAAACTTCTACAGGTAGTTCATCAGGGGGGTCAGCACGGTGGGAGCACCTCTGACCTCTCTGCTGAAAGGAGGTCCTCGTCGACTATGGTGGATAGCTGTGACATCACAAGCTTTAACGACCCTAAAAGAGCGCTTCAGATGTTCCAGTGTGCCTACTTTTCCCGAAAAACTAAACAAAGCTGAACAGAACTATGATGCAGGCAACCGGGAACTGCTAGCCATGAAGGAGGCCTTCAGCAAATGGCCGCACTGGCTGGAGGGAGCAGCTCAGCCTTTCTTAGTTCTAATCAATCACCAGAACCTGGAATACATCAAGTCGGTTAAGTGGCTTAATCCTTGCAAGGCGTTCTTCTCTTGCTTCAACTTTCAAATAACCTATCGCCCAAGGTCCAAGAATGGAAAGGCCAACACTCTCTCCCACCTATATGTTGCAATCACTGAGGTTTCGAGTCCAGTGGATCCCACAGTTCCCTCTTCTCTGGTTCTCGGTCCGGTACAGTGGGATATAATAACGGAGTCAGCTGAGACTAATGCCACACATCCGCCTCCACTATCCTGCCCAGCTGACAAGATGCACGTGCCTCTATCTCAATGTCAGCAAGTCCTGCATTTTATGCACGATACCCCAGCAGCTGTTCACTCAGGTATTGCTGCCACATCGTCACTTATCTCAAACAACTTTTGGTGGTCTACCCTGCAGGCAGAAGTGGTCCAGTTTTTTATCCAGTGTGCCTCATTTCAAATAGCAAAGGCACCTCTGCAGAGTCCGGCTAGTCCCAACCAACTTATCAACTGTGGACACACATCACAGTGGACTTTCTGTCAGATCCCAAGGTAGCAATGCAAAACTGACAGTCAAAGATAGGTTCTCCCAGGCATGTAGACTCATCCCATTGCCCAAGCTACCCACGGCTCCGAAGACCACAGAGCAGCTGCCATATCATGTCTTCAGGCACTACGGTCTCCCAGAGGACATTGTGTCAGACTGGGTTCCCCATTTCACCTCCCAGGTGTGGCATGCTATGTGTAAGAGCCTGTGGATCAACGTGAGTCTCAACTCCGGTTACCATCCCCAATCCAGCGGTCAGGTGGAACCCCTGAACCAAGAGATCATCTGAATCGTGAGGACATACTGCCATTACCATAAAGAGGACTGGAGCCATCTCCTGGTTTGGGCCAAGAATGCCCAGAACTCATTCAAAAAGGCATCCACTGGCCTGTCAGTGTTTCAATGTGTGCTTGGGGTGCTGTCATTCTTTCCCTGGTCTGGGACCTCATTGGAACTGGCAACTGGCAAATGTAAGGAAACGTGGGATGTAGCTCATGGGTAACTTCCAAAGAACCACAGAGCAGGCTGACCATCATCACCAGGAAGGTCCCAGTCAGGGAGCCTCTGGATTCACTGCGCCAGATAGGGTGACTACAGTATTTGGTAGACTGGGAGGGGTAAGGACAGGAAGACCGTCCATGGGTCAGCTTCATTGACATTCTCGACTCCTCCATCATCCCAGACTTCAATCACTGGTATCCTTCCAAGCTGGCATCGCAATGCAGGCCCTGGCACCAAAAAGTCCCTCACTTCCAAAGCCACTTGCACGGGTGGATCTCTGTCATGAATCAAGCCTCTATCTCCCCCTCCGACCACCAGAGGGAGCCATCTCCCAAATGTTAACCTTCATCTGGTCTGTTTCAGACACTCAGCCACTGCTCTAAGGACCAGATGCTCCACAAGCTGTTCCTCATTCAGTCATTATCACAACTGCATTTAACCTCCGTTTTGTGTTTTCCTTGGTAATTTTTGTCCAATAATTGCTGTAATCATCACACATGTTCCTTCTTACGAATGTTAAAGTTCAAAAAGAATATGAACCAAATCAATAAAGAGAAACCTGCACTCAAATTATACCAAAAATAGAAACTGATGGTACAGAGTAAATTTTCCAGTAGGGCTGGGTATCGATAATAATTATAATAATAATAATTTCCAGAAATGATTAGATTCAAATTACAAGAGCCTGGGTCGATTCAATTCAAATTTTTTTATTCTTTCTAGCAAAAAAACAACAACTAGGTTTTAGACCACAAATGGTTACTTTAAAGGGGCGGCCGTGGTGCAGTGGTAGGGCGGTCGACTCCTGATCAGAAGTGAGCGGGTTCGACTCCCGCCTTGCCCGCCCATGTGTCGAAGTGTCCTTGGGCAAGACACTGAACCCCGAATTGCCTCTGGTGGGAGGTTGGCGCCAGTGTTCGGCAGCGGAGCCACCACCAGTGTGTGAATGTGTGTGTGAATGGGTGAATGGGTCTGTGACTGTGAAGCGCTTTGGGCCCTCGAAGGAGGGTAGAAAGCGCTATACAAGTATACGCCATTTACCATTTACCATTTACCATTTAAAAAATATCCTTAAAAATTTAGTCAGAATCGTACCTGCAGCCTTTTGATCTCCTTCAGAGCCTCAATGTGCTCCTTTCTCAGCTTCTCCATCTCTTCTAGATCCTCAGAGTCTGACAGCTTAACCTGCACAGAAACACAACAATGAAATCACCTGTAAGCACCACAAAAGACCCTCTGTCTTTACATCATTACATAAGTAAAATAAAACAAAATCATCTCAACGCTACTACTGAAACTAATGTTATTTCTTATTTTTTTGCAACTCGTGTTAGTTAAAAAAAATCCCCTCTGAGGAGATACAGATCAAAAACCTTCGAGTGCTTTAAGGTCTCTACAACTGCAAGCAGATCCAGATGTTTGAGGTAAGGTCCAATTCTGAACGCCTTCCCTTCCTTGTGCTTTCATACTTTGGATTAAGGTGGAACGGCTAAAAAGGTCATGTGATCGTTTCGACTTTCACGCAATGGCTTTGTCAAAAGTACAAAAGCATCCAGCATTTCCAGGAATCAATGTGAACATCTGCTCAGTTCTTTAAACCCCACCACTTAAAGTTTTCAACCAACTGCAGTGGAGAAGCTGCTCAGACATCAAGAGGACATTATTTTGAAAGGCAAAAATAATTATTGGGTGTTATTGGGAGTGTGATAGAACTGTATGGTGTGGTAGTGGTTAGAACTATTCAACACATTCTCACTCCCAAGTCGTCACATATTGACATTTGGCTAAGGATTTGTCCGCGTCACTTTTTGATGTTTTGGGTGTTCCCAACTCGTTGTTTTTCCACGTACTGGCTAGGGGTGTGTCAAAATATCGATATTGCGATATATCGCAACATTTAGTCTTCCGATTGACACTCAATGGGTTCTCACCAAGTATCAATCTTTTATTTGCGTTTGAAGAGGCTGTAAAACGTTATATTCTTCATCCTTTGGTGAGACATTCCTTGGAAGGTGGATATGGGACTGTCGTGAGCAAGAATGTGCCTGGAGGCTACCTGAATTCTTTAATTTTTTTTCTGTTGTTTACAACAATTTTGCACTAAGTAGTGGCACTGCTGTCCATGTTTACTATTGTTAACACTGCATTTTACAGATAATTCAATTGATGTCAATGCTTGTCAAAGACAGTATTACTGATTTCAGAAACGTTGCACAAAAGTGTATATAATTTGTTGCACAAAATAACACACAAGTTGTTTATCATGATTGTTTTCAAGCTCAAAAATAAATGGGGATATATTTTTCTTAAATATATGTGTTCTTCTACGTCTTGTGAGTTATTAGAGATGATTTTTATTAATTATCATAGTATTGCGATATCATCAATATCGTGATCCATGTATCGTATCGTACTGGCTGTTCCCATTAAATCACCGGTCCCCAACCTCTGGGCCGCCAACCAGAACCTGTCTAGTACCACGATGCATAGCGCACTGGTATCAAAATCTGTACTGGTACCCTAACCTGACACTGGACCAGATGCTGTACCGGACCTGAACTGGTAGCAGATGCGATACCAGGAGCGAACTGGACGCGAACCAGTACTGGGTTAAGGTTAGGGTTAGGGTACCACATCCGGTACCGCGTTCTGAGCGCGTTCTGAGGGTTGTGCACCCTTGATTTTATGAACAGTCAGCACATCAAAACATCAAAAAGTGATGCGGAGGGGGCCTTAACCAAATGTCAATATGTGACGACTTGGGGATGAGAATGTGTTGAACTATCTGTGGAGTTTGCACGTTTTCCTGGTCTCGTGTAAGCCTGGGTTTTCTTGACACATTCTTCCTCCCATGGTCTAAAAACATCTTATAGTTCTAAATTGTCTTTGGACATGAGTTAAATCCGGGTCCAGTCATACCAAAAACCTTAATGCTCAGCTCTAAGGGGTTGGATTGGGGGATAAACCAGCAAATGGTTCCCGACCACGGCTGTGTCTTCAGCTCACCACTCCCCCAGGGGACGGGTCAAATGCGGAGAACAAATTTCACATACCTATGTGCGTGACAGCTATTGGGACTTTAACTGAACTTGATTGACTGTGAGTTTATGACCTTTTTAGCTCCATGTTCCAGTTGATGGAATAGTGAACTGTCAAAGGTGTACCCCTCCTTTGCCTGACAGTAATTGGGATAGGCTCAAGCAACCCAGTAAGTAAATCAGTTTTAAAAAATAGATGAATGGATAATGAGTTTGACAAATTGGACAAAAGAAACATTTTGATTTTTTTCCTTGTAGGGTTTGTATTCCTCCACAGGGCAGGGTGGTGGATGCTGTATGAAATACTTAATCCCTAAAATCATCTTACAGTCAGGACTTACTAAAGGTCTCTGAGCATGCTTTGAAATGTGCTGGTACCTGCGGATTGGGGCGTGACTCTTGCATACTAGACAGGTCATCAGACGTAAACCTGGTCCCCGGTTGGGGGGTAATCAGCTCCTCCAGCTGAGGCTTGAACAGCTCCCGGATCAAGCTGTCAAACTCTGTGAAAACACACAACAAACTATTAATTTGTTCACAACTGTTTGTGGTCTCTGAATGTAATTTGTGCCAACCAACAATCTACTAAGGGGTAAACTCATTGCTGGGGGAATGTGAGGTCTATAGCACACTGAGATACTGACAGTGGATCATAGCAGCTGGTCACAGAGTGTGGACCTGAAGCTGAACTGAGTTTGTGTGTAAATGTGCATCACCTAGTGTGACCAGCACACAAGCGTGAGAGAACAGGTGAATCCGCCTCACCTGTGAAGGCCACTGTCCCAGCTGGGTCGGCTTGTAGTCTGGACATAAGTGTGTGCCGCTGAACTTCTGTGGGTTTCAGTCCAATCAGATCAAGGGCCTGAAAATACAAATACTCTCTAAAATCTACAAAGACTCTGGAGAGGCAACAAATACAAAACACCAATTTCGGCTGCACAGTGAGATTAAAAAGTTATGGCCTTCTTATGTGGAATGCAACCACAAAGGGGCACAATCCAGTTTTAATATGCTTGTCCCAAGTCTGGGTAAATGCAGAGGGTTGTTAACAACTCCGACTGATGCTGGTGAACTACAGAACTACAGGTACCAGAAGAAATTGTTCTACTGTTGGTGAAAGAAGGAGATGGAAAAGGAAATTTGTAGACAGAAAGAGAAAAGGAAAGGGTTCCGACCCATATTCCTATTCTATGTCCTGCTGATTAGGGTTGGGCAGCGAATGGGTTTTATTCAGTGTGAAAACACCTTCAGAAAGAGACTCACCTGCTCCAGCCGCTCCAGTTTGAGTCGACAGGTGGCACTGAGGGAACTCTTCCTTTGAGGGGGCAGACTGGCGGGGGAGTCTGAGAGCAAACATATAATGAGAACCTTAGGGAGCAGAAAGCAGGCTGATCAACACTGAAACAGTTCATTAAGTTTTCAAAAGGAAGCAGACTTTCAGCCCAAGACCAAGTAGAAATAATATTCAAAATACTTTCTCTTTATCAATATTGATGGTTTTCTTAACAGAAAGTCAGTGATTTTCCCCTCTTAATTAAAAGGCAAAAAAATGTTTTTTAACTTCTGGTAACGTCCTGAAAATAGAACAAGCAAGAACACTGATTTTATGTAACTAAAGAGAACAGAATCATTTAGTCTCTGAGGTTTAGTATTCACAAACACATAGACGTTTCAAAGTGAGGGTCCATCTGACTGGATCAGAATAGGACACCAAAATGTAATAAGATAAAGAAAAAAAAGATTTTTTAGATTACAGTTTTGTTAAATTTAACTAACTTTTCTATGTTTGCTGATTTCTTAACATATTGATGTCAGAATTGACTAAAAACTAGTGTTTTCATTTAAAAGCATGCAGATTTGAATGCAAAATGGAAAAATATAAATGTTCAATCCAAATGTTAAGGCTAAATGTTTTGAAAATATGTTAATTTGACCACGCCCATCATATGAGTGTTTAAAACTCAGTCACAACCACATTGATGTGCAGTTAGGCTGCTCCTTTCTAAGTGGACCAAACTATAAGGGCTGTGATGGTGAGTGGACAGTCAGGACCACAACATATGCTGCCAGTGATGTCATCCATCCATCCATCACTCCCTCCACCCTTTTATCCATCCATCCATCCATCCATCCATCCATCCGTTTATCCATCCATCCGTTCGTCCGTCCATCCATCCATCCATTCACCCGTCCATCCACCCATTTATCCATCCATCTATCCATTTATCCATCCATCCATCTGTCCATTCACCCATCCATCCGTTTATCCATCCATCCATTTGTCCATTCATCCATCTATCCGTTTATCCATCCATCCATCCAACCATCCATCTATCCGTTCATTTATCCATCCATCAATTCATTTATCCATTCATCCATCCGTTTATCCATCCATCCATCCATCCATTTATCCATATCCATCAACTCATTTATCCATTCATCCATCCATCCATCCATCCATCCGTTTATCCATCCAGACTATAGAGTAAAATCTTTTTTTTTTCAATCTGTTTATGTTTGATGTTTGTACCTCATGTTACGTTTTAAAGACTACTTTATTGGGCGTAACCAAATTAACATATTTTCCAAACATTAGTTCTGCACTTTTGTTTACTTTTATGTTTAACATTTGAAATGACACATAAAAGTAAAAAAAAAAAAAATGCAGCGAATATTAGAAAAATTAGATAAATCTGACAAAAATGTTGGTACTTTTCATTCGGTGAACTTTTCCATTCAGCACCTCATAGTTGCAAAAGCTATACTAGCAAAGTTCTGTGAGTGAGGCTCCTCCCACTCGTCAGCAGAGACTACAACAATCTAGCTGAATCACCTGGGGAAGTCTGGAGAAGACATTGGTTCCAAAAGCTGTTGTTTTAGATGCAAAGAGGACATTTTGACTGCCTGTTGAAAACACAGAAGCAAAAATACACACCGGGGTTTGTCACGGTAGTGTTGTCACTCCGCGAAGGCAAGGAGACGCATGCCTGCTCTGTTCTGGCCGGAGACACTCGTACCTGCACACAGTCACACCGGGAGAGAGGTCATTGTCTTCACCATCATCATGAATGTCATGCTTACATTCATCTCACTCAGCAGTGGGAAAGGATGTATGAAAGACTAAAAGAACAGTCACGATAATGCAGTTATGTCCCTGACCTCCAGAAAGTTTTCTGTCAGGTTTACAGGTCAGGACTGAACCCTCCCCTTCCTCAGTTACTCCCTCACAGTCTGAGTTTTCGTGACAAAGCTGTGGTGTCAGAAGAGAACACATGTGACACAGGTCTGGGCTCCTCTCAAATTCCTCTCAATCTCTGTCGTTGTTTCTAACGACCCACTCAGATTAAAATGGTGCTTTTAACAAGTGACTGTGGCATTTTTCTCATGTTTTAGCTTGAAAAAGCATCTCAGAGTATTTCTTTATTCAAATTGTTATGAATGAGAAGCAGATGAAAAAATGCTGTCAAAAAGAAGAACCTATTTATGACGTAGAAACTACACTGGGCGGGCCACAAGCTTCCTGCTCCGCTCCATTCTGACGCATCGACTTATAGATCCATGAACATCTTCGTTTTCCTCGTCTGAGCTGGAATCTGGATCAAAACCGTTAGCTCTTATATCGATTGGCATTTTTGTTGCACCAATAGTGTTAAATTGGGGTTGTGAGGGGCTGTAAGCTAGCAAGGGAGAGTGTAAACAGCAGAGGTGGGACCAAGTCATCATTT
>NC_050530.1:23838515-23866867 GCF_002922805.2 Oryzias melastigma | reverse complement strand
GGGGCTTTGTTTTTCTGCAATTTGATTGGTTGGACTGTCACGTCAATCATAAGTGGCTCTAATTTGATTGGATGTTGGGCCGACACACACGAATGTACACATACACAGACAGAGGACCGCGGCGAGCGGCTTTTTCTCGATATACTTTATAATATACTTTATAATCCGTGGATTTAGAGGAAAAATAGCAAGTCTTTCCGAGTCAAAGGGCTAAAGTCCGAGTCAAGTCACAAGTTATGTATATCAAAGTCCGAGTCAAGTCACAAGTCAGAGGTAGGAAAGTCCAAGTCCAGTCTAAAGTCATCAAATTCATGACTCGAGTCTGACTCGAGTCCAAGTCATGTGACTCGAGTCCCCACCTCTGGTAAACAGATGGACAGTGGGAAATATTGGTGGTCTTACTTCATCTCAGTGGCCCCGCCCACAACTCAGAGGTAAATTTCAAATGAATTCCTGCCGCTTTGCAGAAACTATGCCCTACAAAATGACAAAGATTAGATTCTGTCTAAAAACGACAAAATCACAATGAAAAGATCACTGGGAATGTTTGAAAATGGATCAAAAGATGATCGGCTCTCACTGCAATGTCTCCTTAAACTCAGCATGAACACTCAACATGTCACCAGAGCTGCATTGGGGTCAGACCTGGGTTACATTCACCGCTGGGAGTGTCTCACAGGGGGGGTTTCTGCTGGAAGTGATCTTGGCAACTGTGGGAACAGTGGTGGACAGCGCCGGGGCCTTCACCAGGGGCCCCCCTCCGCTCTCCCCCTGCAGGCAGCTGGGGCTGTGCGAGCCGCTGCTGGAGCTGGACGACGACCTCCTCCTGATGAAGGCGATTTCCACAGTGGGGTCCGGTCTGGAAGGAAAGCACAGGAATTGTTTCCAGTCATGCCTCTCAGTTACTGACATGTTTTAATGTTTTTGTGTTGGTTTGCTTTTGTTTTTCTTTCAGAGGCCTATTGTTCACAGAGACGGCCCCCTTTCCAAACGTGGTACTGCAATAGGTTTTTGTCGACCTTTACTAAATATGGAAATTAGGCCTAAACCGGGGGTGGAAAACTTTTTGACTTGTGAGCCAAAAAGGGGGGTAAAATTTGACAGAAGGGCCGGACCAGAACCAGATGTGTGGAGTATTTTGGTAATCCACCTCATAAGAGAAAGAAATAACATTAAATCTGGATGAAAGCATGTTTAAATTTTGATTAAAACCAATTTAAAACATGGGGTTTTATTTCAAAACTGACTTCTTTCATTCACTTGAGTTCTCATTTTAGTCCCAATCGCACCAATGGTTTAATGTTTTTGAGGGAAATCCGTAAAATTAGAGAAATTATGCATTCATGTGGTATTGTAATGATCTGAAAAAAGATTGTTCCACTCAGAAAACACATACAAACATAAAAAATTACAATTCTTCCAACACCACAGAAATGCAGAATAACTTTCTGAACCTAGATCAGGAGTCGGCAACTTTTAATAGTAAAAGAGTCATGTAAAAACCTACATAGTTTATCATCCATGTGCACCTCAGCTATCAATTTATAAATGTAACTTATCTAAATTAAATAAATGCTAATTGAGTAATTCTAACTTTTAAAAAAATCATTTTTTTGACTATTTTTTGCTCTTTTTCCTCTCTTTGTCCTCAGCAGTCTTACACTGCTGGGTTATGTTATTTTAGTTTGGAGTTGGTCCTTCGTAGTCTTACTTTACTGGCTTTGTTTATTTGTTTTCTTCAGGTAGTGTTGGTTAGACAGCCTTTATCAGGAGCTGCTGACTCTGACGGTTGACATGTCTGGATCAGCAGTCTCCATGACTTATTTCATGTATGGCCCAAGAGCCACCATGGAAAAAAAAAGAGACGCAAGGATCTGGAGCTGCAGGTTGCAGAGCCCTGACTTAGACAAAGTTCAATGTATTTTTTGTGCGCTATCTATGGATAAACACCCCAATTATAGAAAAAAAATTAAGCAATGAATGATTATCATTATTAATTATTCCAGTGGCGGGCCGTCAGGGCCTGCAAGGCCTTCTCTGCTGGCCTAAAAATATCTGAATCACAGACTGATATTAATTATTTATTTCCGTGAATACGTATTCTATAATTCCAAATGCTCTGTCTTCGTCCTTTCATTGCTGTCTCCCTGGTTGCGCTGCTTCCAGACGTGTATTTTCCTATTTAAGCATTAACCAATCACATTGCAGCACCATTTGTTGCTAGGGTCAAAGAAATCTGCCTGAAGGCCTTCACAATCAGTTTTGCGGGCCCTGTAGCATAAAATAATGGTCCACCAAACTGTTGCTTCAACCAATCAGATCTGGAGGAGACCACGTGATAGGCCAGCTAGCAGGCCCACGGAAACGTCAGGATTTTCACGCGCTGTGATTGGATAATCGGAGAGTGTACTAGGCAGACCTGGTAAACTGAATCTGTAGCGACCTGCACAGGCAAATATATCGAATTTAATAGCTGGTTTGTCAATCCACAATGGCTGAAGGAGGAGAAGAAATGGATTTGGTTGCAGACTTACTGTCAAAGCCGTTTTCAAGACGGACTTTTCAAGAAAAGCTGGACATTGTTAAGCGGGGTCGGGCAACTCCGAAGCTAGCAAGCCCCGTGTCCACTGCTTCTGTTAAAGGGACATTCTCAGCCCCGAAGCGAATTAAAACTTATGCCAGAAATACGTCAGGGCAGGCTCAACTTTCAGCATTAGCTTCCATGGCGATAGAAAAGGACTTCTTGATGGAACTAAAACGCACGGATAATCTGCACGACAGAGTGATTGAAATCTTCTTGAGGAAAGAAAGGATGGATTTTGTGTACAAATAATCCGGATTTTTGGTGAGTAAAATTTTGCTATATACCTAAATATTATTGCAATTTTATCAGGTTATTTTTTATGCTTTTTTTATGTGTGTGGCAGCTGTACCTGCAGTAGAAGTTTTATTGCCATAAAATAGTTATTGAGGGTTGGGTTGATTCAGATGGAGCACTACTGAAGGCCTAGGTGTGAAATGCACGGCCCGCCACTGAATTATTCCCATTCGGCGGCCCAGATTGAGTTTCCTAACTGGAATTTTGGCCCCTAGGCCGTGGTTTGCCCACCTCTGTCCTAAACCCTTTAATATAATCTTTTGGTCTTTGATCCCCTTTGATGTAATTGTGATCTTTTTAGATTCATTTAGAGTTAAAGTAGACACAATCATTGTAGTGGGGGACTTTAACATTCATGTACAGATCATGAACACTTTATTTGCTTCTATTTTCATGCTTCAAACTTTTTGTTACTCATTTGGGGTTTTTGCCAGGTAAATACTGACTTACTCATTTACTTCTGCAGATTTTTGATTTAAATTGGACCAAAGTTACATTAAAAAAACTTTACTCTGTATACTTTTCATGACATATACAGGTGTATTGAGGAGGGCATGAGTGAGTGTGTTGGGGGAGGGAACCTCAGTTTGGTGCGCGTCAGGATGCTCCTTGCCTCCTCATACGTCACTCCGATCAGAGACTCTTTGTTGATTGACACCAGCTGATCCCCGACTTGCAACCTGCCATCCTAAAAAAGAACGAGAGCAGGGAGAACACGATGAATATGAAACAGCCAAACAAAAGTAGCGCTGCAGCCTCACAACAGTCACACAAAAGTGATCCCATGCTGTGCAATAGCCAAGTAGCCAACAACTGCACAACACATTTTAAGATCATATTTTCTGGAGTCATGACTGACTGATGTTTTGTCCTCTGTTAACAAAGATGTAATTGAAGTTTTTGAAAAATATTGTACTAAAAAACTTTAATATTTCAACATGTTCTCTGACTTTTTGAGTATCATTTTGTTTGGTTTTAATTTAAAGAAAGAGGACACAATCTTTAAAAAACTAAAAATTGTGAAGCGCTTTAGTAAAGTTTATCTTTTGCTTATGCATTTTTTACCCATAACCCCCATTTGACTGCACCCCCACATTAAGTGGAGCGTATAGGAAGGATTTTAACATTTGAAGGACACCAGAAAATGACTTGAAAAAACAGGGTATTTTAATCCTTTTTTAACACCAACAAATGAACAAAGTAAATAAAGTTTCCTATTTTATGAAAATAAAAGCAAAAACAAACAATTCCAATAGACTGGAGACCCTAGCATAGAAAAAAGAAGTGAGTCAGAGCCGGCAGACAGATCCTCTTTGAGTAAATTATCTTTAAAACTAAAAATAGAAGAAAAACCTGCAAACTGATGGACTCGTCAGCCAAAACCAAGACAACGAAAGGAAAGGCATTCCAACTAAAAGTGCCACATTTGTAATCACTCTTCTGACAAACCTTTCACAGGTTTTAAATTCTCTGGTCCAGATGTGCTAATGTGGCTCACTTGAAAAAGTATGTCAGAGGAGAAAGAGTGGGGCAGATTTCTAGCCTGACGATGCACAAAGTCGATTTGTTTCTTTTATTTTGAGTTAACAAAACTGTTTTCTTTTCTAAATAAGTAAAGTGAAGTTGTCACCTTCTGACAGTCTCCTCCATTCACAATTTCCTGAATGAACACCATTGGGCCCTCAGCTCGGTTAGCTCCGCCCCTGATGACGAGCCCCAGCCCTGTTCCCTTGGCAACACAGATCAGCTGGATGATACTGTCACTGGAGAGGGAGAGGAGGATGAAGACTCATGCTCGCGCTCAGTGCAGACTCGTCTTTGCCCCCTGGCTAAGTGTCGCAGCAACACTGCAGAGGGTGCTCACTAATTCTAGAGATGCACGTATTTGTCATGCAAATGTCACTGTTTATTTGAGAACAATTTAATAACGTAATGAAAGAATGAGGTAATTACTATTAGGATTAAATTATATACGAATGCATAAAAAATGTACAAATAAAAAAAGATTATGCGAAAAATAAATGTATGCAAAACAGGTGAAAATATCAAAACCAGGTAAAGAAAATGAGATGACTGACTGAGAAATTTAAATATGAACCATTTAAAAATTTAAATACAAAATAAAACCAATAAAGTAAGTCCAAATAAAGGGAACAACTGAACCAAGGATAGAGGAAACTTAATTTTAGAACAAGTGAATAAAGAAACAGTAACAGTAATTGATGACAGTACAAATTAATAGATATTGAAAAAAAGTGCTTAAATCAAGAAAAAAAACAATAAAAGTGGATGAAGAATTAAACAAACAAATAAACACATGGAGTGTGAAGCTTTCATTTAAGGCTAACTTGATCTTACATAAGAGTAAAACATAAGCATATTTATTTTATGTTTCTTAAGGTAAAAAAATGTTTGTAAAGTATGTAATCCATTTTTGTCAAATCTTTTAAGTTTTTCTCCCAGTTGTGTTTTTTTCTTTTTATGTACATCTGATGAAGACAGAGAATCGTCCAATCACAAGCTCGATTCTACCAAGTCGTATCAACCACAATTAACTGAAGGTGAACCACTGTAGCTGTGTTTCCATTAACTTTGAAATTGCAGATATTTGGATTTTTGATAATAAATTCTCTTAATGGAAAGACCACAATTAAGAAAAAAAACTCGCATTTATTTTTAAAAAAGTTTTTGCGCTTCAAGGAGGTGGTTTTTGGGGCGTTTGGGACATTTTTTTAAAACTTGGTAGGAAGTAACACAGTGTCACAGCTCTTTAGAAGTTGCGTATCATACAGAATCGTACAGCTCTTCCATGTAATCACTAACCAAGATTTCCTCATCGCTTCATCTGTAGCCGCGCTTTTGCTGCCTGCAGCTTAAATAAAACGCTGACGTCTCCTTTGACAGATCAAGATGAGCCCGAGTGCCGTGACAGAAACTTGAATAGATTCTTTCGTGTTTTCCAACAGTAAAAAGGGTCCAGCTGCTTCCTTGCTAGAATGGTTATTTTTTTAACATCCTTCTCATGCACATCTGTGACTATCAATGGACAAGCTGCGCTGCACGCACCACACTGCTGTGACGTCGCCCAAATGCTCCTTTTTAATGAATCAAATTAAAAATATATATACTTGTTATACTTGTAAATGTATACTTATTTATATCCATGAGTTTGTTTGTGTTTGTTTGCAAAATCCTGCTTTAATGGAAATAGTGCCATTGTAGAATTGTGTTTTTTTGACATTTGTAGAATTGTGTTTAAGTTTTGCACATGGGTGTAATGGAAACGTAGCTGGTGAGGTATGTGTGTTGTGTTCGCTAAACATATCCTCACTTTTTTCTTTTTTTGCAGCACGAAACACATAAAATGCAGGTTTGAATGTTTGGCCGTTTGGTGAAAAACATTAGCTTTTTTAATTAAATTAAAAGTTTCTCTGTTAAAATATTATAGTTTTACATTCCAAATGAATGATAAATATCTAGATTGTATTGACTTAGATAAAAGAATCAAACTGTATCCTATCACTTCATATGAAAGATTATACTAAAGTGTGTTAAGTTAAAGGGTAAGTTCATAATATGCACAGGTCAGTTGGTGAACAGCCTCCCACCTGAAGTTGTGCACAGGTGTGTGCACGGTGTAGGAGGGGTTTGCTGTGTAGTGTGGAGTCTGCATGTAGGATGTGACTCCCTCTTTGGGACTGAGCAGCTGGGGGCTTTCTGATCGAGAGGAGGAGGAAGAGGAGGCTGTGTCCGTTAGTTTTCCTGAACATCAACAGACGAGGAGAAAGAAGTGAGGAGGAAGACTTGAGAGAAAAGAAGAGCAAATCAAAGTATAAAAACAGCTTCAGCACAGGATGTTAGGAATCACAAATCCTTAGAGCGGGACTGTAAGAAAACGTAAGGCAGGAGTGTCAAACTCAATCACACAAGGTGCCAAAATCCAAAACACATCAAGGGCCAAACAGGATAAACGTTTCTTGAACACTCTAAAACTACGTTTAAAACTTTAAAAACATAACTTTTTAACATGCAGGCAGGAATATTATTCCAGAATAAATCAACGTAAACCTTAAATAACTTTCAATATTTCACTCTCCATAAAAATGTATTTTGTCAAAATTATACAAGTTAGAAATGAGATCAAGATAACATCGGGTCATTAATAACGATAAAATAAAATGATCTGGAGGGCCGGATCCGGCCCCCGGGCCTTGACTTTGACACATGTGCCTTAAGGTCTTTAGAATTGTATTAATTATTGATGTTCAAAAGACAAATAATGCAAAAGCTTATAAAGCATAACTTCAAAGAGTTTAGCTATGAACAAGAGCTGAGAGGTCACAAACAAATCAGTATTTTGCATGACTGCACACAATCCCATTTTAAACATGAATGCAATATACAAAGTATTCGTACATTACAGTGGTTGCTTTAAACATTTGTGAGCTTCATGGAATGCTTGTGACTTCTAGTTGACTTCTGTCGCTAGATTCACTCTGGATGCAGAAGTGCCGCAAAGCGTCGCAGAGCAGAGTGTGCACTGTATCCACTCTCACCTGCAATTCACTCCAGACATGCATTTTTCCGCGACAGTCAACAGGCGCTTCTGCTAGAGCTTTTTTTTTGTCTTTGACATGATGGGAAATTTAACTACCTAAAAATATTACTCCATGAAGCAAGTAGTTAGTAGGCCTACACTTCTTTAATTTATCTGTTGTTGAGACACACAGAGAGAAGTCTGTCTGTTTTTTTATGTATGTGTGTGTTGTGATTGTATGTTTATTTTCATCTCTACAGTCTGTTTAGATAAAATTACATGATCACAATTGTCAATCAGGGTTTTATTATGAAAAATTGGTTATATTTAGCAAAATAAACCAGATTTTCTCATGTATCTTGATGTAACTTCCTGTCAGAATTGACGCGGATCGCTCGCGCACAAAATAAACCAGACGCCGAAACGATCCGCCGCACGCCGCGAGCCTTCCACGGAGGACCGCGGCGTTGCGTCTGGTGTGTACCACACCTTAGGCTAACAAGGGCGCTTCCATATCCAGTGTAAACCTTCAGTTGAGGTGTGAGGACTGCTGCCTTTTTGGTAGGTCTATCATCAGTCATGTTCTTTTTTTATTCCAGCCACTGAAATCCTGCTGGTTACATTCAACCGACTAACCCCTGAGGCGTTGTCAGTGACGCTTAAACACAAAAGCTTTAACATACTGTAAGTTTTCAACCGTTAAGACAATAATTCCAGTAGATTCTGAAGAAGAAAAGCAGCTTGAAATGTTTTTCTCCTTCAGAATTTGCTGGAATTATAGTGATAACGGTTGAAACATTACAGTAAATCAAAGAATATAAACACTGGAGCTTCTATGTTAAAGGGGTAAGTCCCTGGTTTTCTGTTTGTCCTTGTCAGATCATCTGTTGTCCCACTTCTTGTTTCTTATTTTTATGACATTTATGATCATTCATTATTGTCAGGTTTGAAATTTCAGCCACCAAGCCCAGTCTCTGATGGGTTCTGGGTCAGTTGGTGCTTCAGCTGCTGCCTCACTTTACCTGATGATAACTGAGTGGGCGAGATCCGTCCGGAAGCCGTGGTGTTGCTTGAGCCATATTTTTCCATTAACTCTGCAAACTCTCTCCTGAAAGACATCATCATGTTTTCATAATCAGAAAGAACTTTCAGTAACAGGCTTAGCAATGAAAAAAGCTTAATTATAAAAAAAAACAATCTTCAATTATCATAATGTTAAGAGATATGAGTAACCATGAAGGCCTGCAGCCTTTGTGCTTGAGGAGAGCCAACAGATCAGTGAGTGTTTGTCTCCCTCACATGGAGGTCAGCCTGACTCACACTGCTGACCATCCCCGGCTGATCCTGGCTAGATCTGATTGCCTCCTAATGCTGTTTAAACCGGATCTGCAAGGGGCTCATGAAAAGCATCTGCAGATCAGAGTCTGCACGCTGGTGTTCCGTACGAGATCAAAGACTTTAAGCCACCTGCTTCTCCGTCTTTTAAGAGGAGCAGAAGCGTCCACAAACCGAGCCTCCCGTCTGCTGTCCCTCACTGGCTTTTGTGAATTCTCATCTGTATTCTCCTCTTTGGTCTCATGAGTTCATTAACGTTGTTCCAAAACTCTTGATGTTTGTTTAGACTTGAGCTGGAAAACTTTAGTTACTCCAACTTTTATATTGTAGATGACAACGTTTTTGAATTTGATTTGATTTTAAAATGGTCTATTTCAAGCAATCAAAAACAAGTATAATGCATGTGCAATACAAACAACAGAGGATATACATCTGTACAAAGATATGTCAGACATAGGATAACTAGGCATCAAATGATAGATTGCTTGAAAGGGAGTGGGAGGAAGCAAACTTATATAATCCGACGAATTTCCTTTACATGAATTCTCATTTTCCGGTTCATAACTTCTTATCAGAGATTTATACTGTACCGCCACAGCTACAGGTCATTAAAGATCTTTAAGTATCAATAGATCACATGACTATATAAGTAGACATAACACTATTTCTGAATTTATCATAGTATATGCAGACCAATAATCAGAATTCAAAAAGGTAAAAGAAGAAAAAAGAAAAAGAAAATGGCATCAGCTGACTCAGAAGCGGCTCTGAAATATTCTGATAATTGCGGAGGATAGTTATCATCCAGAGCAGGTGTTTATTATGGATGAAACCGGTAAATTCTGGATAGAGATGCCCTCTCACACTGATGAAGGAGGAAACATGCACTTTTTCAAGGCGCAGAGAAAAAAGACTGACAGTCCTCATGAAAAGTATGCAGTCTATTGTTCTGGAAAAAAAAATGTTTAGGTTGAGAAATCTTTACTAAATGTTTACAAAGCATGATTAAAAGTGTTTTTGATGAGTCTGGATCAGTGATGGACATCCTTCGGCTGCAGGGGGTGGGAGGTGAGAGGGAGACTGGGAGTTTTCTGTATTTTTGGATTAGCAGAGGTCTCCGGTCCCTAACCCCTGTGAGTAAGGGTCGAATACTCTATTTTAATCTTTACAGTCTGTTTAGATACAAAAATGTGATCCCATTTATCAATGGCAGTATTTTATTGTGAAAAATTGGTTTTATTTTGAAAATTGACCAGATTTTCTCACGTCTTGGCGTAACTTCCTGCCAGGATTGCTTGCGGAAGACCACGATGCTTTGCGTCTGGTGTGATCAACACAATAGATTAACAAGGGCGCCGAATGGAAGCGGCCTCCGTTCCACGCTGCTTCCGCGTGCGGTGTGAACCCAGCTTAAGAAAACCTCTACTTGTGTTATAAATAGAGGTGTTAACGATTCATTTTAAATGGTTTGATTCATATCATTTGCGGTTGCTACAATGTTTCATAATTGATATCAGTTCATTTTGAACGATCCAATTCACTGACCTAAAATTGATCCAGGACAGCTTTATCCAGAACTTCAACCAGAGTGACCCAAAGATGAACACCTGGTACTGAACAGTCGGCTGTGATGACATGCTATCTGAACTCCAACCGGCTGGGAAAATCACCGTGAAACCTTCTCTGTTTCAGCATAAACACATTTTCTTTTTTGGTAAACCCTTGGCAATAATCTTCCTAATAAATACTCGCCGGTTTGATTGCTTGTCTCTAGATGTATTCTAGACCGTTTTTAAAAGATTGCTATTGACGCATTTTGAATTTTCACTCAACTGATCCAGAAAGCAGAAGTACTAAAATATCATTCCCTTTCACTCTGCAAACAAACTTTAGGAAAGGCATTTCTGTCTCTGTTTCATCTTCATGAATAATCATCTATTAGTTCATTAATTAACCAGGGGCATAAAATAAAACCCAAAGCAGAAAATGAAGACCAGCTTTTGCAGTCAAACCTGCCTTGACTCTTTCATTTCCACCTCTTAGCTCCTAAAAAAGGAGGGCTGAGGGGCAGAGCCATTGTCCTGAAACAAAAACATGAAAATTGATTTTTGTGCAGCAGCTTAAACACCATAATCTTTTAAAAGCCCCCCCAATCCAATTCAGCTTCTCATGGATTCCTCCTCATCGAGGAGCTTTAGGTCCTTGTGGTTCCAGAAATCCTCCAGTTTCATTTTTTGATGACCTCAAATGTTTTTGCGTCCTTCAACTATTCGAACTTCAACAGGGCACCCCCTTACTGTGAACCCCCCCTTCAATGGTCAGAAGAAAATCTCTGCAACAATGAAGGTCAAGTTTGAGGGGCTTTTGCACAAATCTACTTTCACAACAACAAGTGAAGCGGGGGGTGAGCGGACTTTCTTTGTGCAGTCAAAACAACACGTGATTGTTGTCCGCTGCGTGTTCGGCTCCATCTGTTCCCCTGACCCTGACTGAGGACACCCGGGGAGGGCGGGCTGAGCACACTGCAGGACTGCCTTCTAGAACAGGCACTCGCTAAACACTAGTTCTGTTTCATGCTCCTGTTTCTGGCCGTCCGTTAACCGCAGACGGCCTCACCCCGGCTTCCTGCTCAGCGACTTCTCTGACGGGCAGCTGTCACCTCCCCAGCAGAGGGCCGGTGCACACAAAGCACTGCGTCCCGATTGTGTCAGGCTGCGTTTGAATCGACGCAGCAGTGTGGATGCCAGGTCGGTTGGTCCACCCGTCTGTCAGCTCAGAGCTCAACCTCAGGACTCTGAGCTTTGTTGGGTCGCATTCCAAACAGACTCAAATCTGGCTGCAATCTAAAGATACAGAAGCTGAGAAAAAAAAATCCACCATCTTCCACATCTCTTAAAAGGCTTTGTATTTATTGCTTTTAGTTTACAATGTGTTTCAAATTATTATTTAAATTGTATTTAACTGTCAAAAAATCTATTTCAATTAAACTCATGAGTAATATTGTGCCTCAGCGCTCTTTGGATCACTCAAATCAATCGCAGACATCTGTGATCATTAGTTTGGCAGGTGAGTTCAATTAAAGGAAAACTACTAAAGGACGACGTTTCACATTATTAAGCAGACCAACATTTTCATGCATTTTGGGAAAACAACAAAAGATCCCTGCTGCTGAAAAGCATGAAATAGCTTTGGATATTTCATGAAAACTTAAGCACGATCATTGTAATATAAACAGATTTGTTATGGAAGCTTTTCTGTTCAACCTTTGAATTTTCATTGTGAATTTTTTTTTGAATCCTTGATTTTTCATGGACCAGAAATTTGCTAGAAAAAAATTAGCTATAAAAAGTGTTGCTATGTCTGTCTCACCAGAACAAACTAGTCGATCTAAGAGCCACTTGATATCCAGCCAATCAAATCATGACACTGAAGACTGGTTTATACTTCCAAGCGATTCGTAATCGCTCACGTTGCATCCACATTCTCGCTGTCTCGTTCATACTAATGTTGGCTGGATTTGATTGCGACTCTTCACTATAACTGAGATGTACTTCTGACTGGTGTTTATACTTTCAAGCAACACGATCGTGTTCAGCGTTTATTTTTAACATGATCAGCATCCCGCTCAGACACTTGGAGCATCTGCGAGCGCGCAGGTACATGAAAGACAGAGGAGGAAGTGATGAGTTTGTCTGCTACACAGAAGCAGGAAAACAAAGACGGCAAAATTAAATTAAAAAAGGAACAAACGGCATTCTCCAGCGCTGTAAGATATGAGAAAAAAGACATTTTTTTCCAGCAACTTGCTCTATTTTCTATTAAGTTGTCCACTCTCTGTCTCTCTCTGTGTGAAGTTCAGTATTTACTAACTTCTTTAGTAAGTCCTCATTATTTTTAGTGTTACATTTTTTTACATTTGCGTTACCAACCGTGTCCTGACAAAATAAAGGCTGGTGTTATTCCCACGCATTTACGTGCAACCAAAAAGGACATTGTTGTGTTGCTGCACGGATCTTAAGTTCATCCATGGCTAAATGTCTAGCTCTAACCTTTCCTCCGGGTCCATACAGCCAAGAATAAGATACTGACCACACGGATTTAGAAAGTTATGAGTGATATTACATTAATAATACAGTTGCAGCGTTGTTTGTTTACAGAGAAACTTGCTACATCCTCTTCTATGGCTGCATGTCAAAATGATTTATTCCAATCAAATGTGTGGCATATCTAAATGTTTATTATAATCAGATAAGATTTTTTAAGATCAAGTTTTTTCAGGTCCATGTACACAGTTCTATATCTGATCTTTGATCCGATCGAGGTCATTTTGCACATGTAGCCGCAGCTAGTGAAAAGCTAATTAAAACCACTGGGCCGGTTGGCTGCCATTATGAGCTCCAATAGAACGAAGCAAACGCTAACGTCACGTCAGTGTCGTGATATGACTGGCTGGATATCGATGTGCTCTTAGATCGACTAGTTGTTCTGGTGAGACGGATAAAGCGAGGTTTTCACCAGCATTTTTTTTTTCATCAAAAAACCAAGGGTTAAAAAAAAATTCAGACTGAAAATTAAAAAATTCAAAGGTTTAAAAAATTCAGAATTGATGGAACAGAAAAACTTCCATAATTTGTGGTTTATGTAGACAGCACGGGTTGGTGCCGATAAAGACAGAATAAGGAGGGATTTTTTCAGACAAATACATCGGATTAAGAGAGCAGCTGCTAAAATACCATTACAAAGCAGCAAGCACATATTTGAAGCTGCTGGAGTCCCACCAACATCAAGGAGAAGGATCCTCCATAGACTTGCCGTTCTACATAATCCTTCTATCCCTCTTATCAAACAGCTTCATTCAGTTCCTCACCTGGATTCTTCATCCCGGGCGATCAACAGTGACATGTGGTTGGAGAGAGAGGCTGTTCTCAGGATCTCCACTGCCCTGTCAAGACACAGACGAAGCATTCATGGCGATGACTGAAACCTCAACAGACTGTAGCTCCTGGAAATCTGCATCTGCACATGTGGATGATCAAACTCATCATAGAGCTTTGCAATGTCTTTGCTTAACCTGCATCTCATCATAACACAGTATATTACAATCACCATAGATCAGGGGTGTCAAACTCAATCACACAGGGGGTCCAAATCCAAAACACACACCTTGGGTCAAGGGCCAAACAGGATAAACATTTATTGAACACTTTAAAACTAAATTTGTAAAACTTTAAAACCGTAACTTCTTAACATAATTATGAATTACATACACTGCTCACAAAAATTAAAGGAGCACTTCAAAGAAACACATTAGATACATCAGATCTCAATCTGAAGTTGTATATACAAATAACGACAGGACAGTGTCTTAGGAACAAAAGGATGCCAAGTCTTTTAATGGAAATAAAAGTTTTCATCCTGCAGAGGCTCAATTGTGTAGACACCATCAAATCAGAGTGAAATGAAGATGTGGCAGGCTAGTCCATTTTTACCAAAACTTTATTTCTGCAACTCAAAATGCTCTTCAGTATCTTGTGTGGCCCCCACCAGCTTGTATGCATGCTTGACAACGTGGCGGCATGCTCCTAATGAGACGATGGATGGTGTCTTGTGGCATTTCCTCCCAGATCTGTGTGAGGGCATCCCTGAGCTGTTGTACAGTCTGAGGAGCAACCTGGCGGCGCCTAATGGACCCAAACATAATGTCCCAGAGATGTTCTATTGGGTTTAAGTCAGGGGATGGTGAAGGCCATTCAATTGTTTCAATTCCTTCATCCTCCAGGTACTGCCTGCATACTCTTGACACGTGAGGCCGGGCATTGTCGTGCATTAGGAGGAAACCAGGACCTACTGCACCAGCGTAGGGTCTGACAATGGGTTCAAGGATTTCATCTGGATACCTTATGGCAGTCAGAGCACCATTTCCTAGGCAGTAGAGGTCTGTGCGTCCCTCCATGGATATGCCTCCCCAGACCATCACTGACCCACCACCAAACCTGTCATGTTGAACCACGTTGCAGGCAGCATAACGTTCTCCTTGTCTTCTCCAGACTCTTTCACGTCTATCACAGGTGCTCAGGGTGAACCTGCTCTCGTCTGTGAAAAGTACAGGGCGCCAGTGGCGGACTTGCCAATTCTGGTGTTCTTGAGCAAATGCCAGTGGAGCTCCACGGTGCTGGGCAGTGAGCACAGGGCCCACTACAGGACGTGGGGCCCTCAGGCCACCTTCATGAAGTCTGTTCCTGATTGTTTGGGTAGAGACATTCACACCAGTGGCCCTCTGGAGGTCATTCTGTAGGGCACGAGCAGTGCTCAGCCTGTTCCGCCTTGCACAAAGGAGCAGGTATGGGTCCTGCTGAGGGGTTGAGGACCTTCTACGGCCCTGTCCAGCTCTCCCAGAATAACCACCAGTCTCCTGAAATCTCCTCCATGTTCTGGAGATTGTGCTGGGAGACACATTAAACCTTCTTGCTGCAGCACGTGTGGATGTGCCATCCTGGAGAAGTTGGACAACCTGTTCAACTTCTGTAGGGTTAAGGAATGGCCTCATACTGCCAGTAGAGATAATTATCAAGCCAAAATCAGCACGAGTGGAAAACCAGCCAAAAAAGATCAAGAGGGAGAAACTTGAAATGACCTCCACATGTAACACCAGTCCTGTTTGGAGGGTTTTCTAATTGTTGCCACTGAAGTGCACCTGTTGTTAATTCATGAACACCAATACAGCTGAAATTGATTAACGAGGCCCTCAGCTGATTAACCAACCAGAAGATTATCAGACAGGTTTAATTCAATTCATGCCAGGCCCAATAAAAAAAGTGTTCCTTTAATTTTTGTGAGCAGTCTATATAGCATTACCTGTGATAATGCTAGTGTGAATACTGTAAGCTGAATTTAGCTGCTGAAGATGCTAGTGCTGATAGATGAAGATGCTGAAATTGATAGCCAGCTAAAATTAGCTAAATGTCAAATTAGCCTAAAAAGCTAAAAAAAAAAAGTACATTAGCCAAAACAGCTAGCATGTAGCTGAAAAAATAGCTAAACTTCAAAACAGCCTAAAAAAACTAAAAAGCCTAAATTAGACAAAACAGCTAGCATTAAGCTGAAATATTAGCTAAACTCCAAAATAGCCTAAATAATCTTAGTAAATGCCAAAATAGTCCAAAAAGCTACCAGAATGCCAATTTTTAAAACTTTAAAACCGTAACTTTTTAATATAATTATGGATGATAAAAAACAGGAATATTATTCCAGAATAAATCAATTTAAAGCTTAAATAACTTTCAATATTTTATTCTCCATAAAAATATATTTTCACAAAATTATACAAGTTAGAAATAAGAACAAGATAATATCTGGCCATTTTTAACAATAAAATAAAATGATCTGGAGGGCCGGATAGAATTACCTGGAGGGCCGGATCCGGCCCCCGGGACTTGACTTTAACACAAAACCACCAAAGACTTACACAATAACAAAGAAGAACCATCTGTAGAACTGATTTCCTGTTCCTGTTTGGTGCTTTAAATGTCAAACAAGGAACTTCAATAACAAGAAAAAACTTCACACAGGCTCATGCTCTCACCTTCACAAATACAGGATTATTCTTCATCTGTCTGTTATTTGTCCTTCAGTTCTGTTAAACTCACTGTTAAACCAGAATGAAACTGACAAAATTCAGATCAATAAGTCACATGACCAAAGACCTTGAAACTGGAAAACATCATCCTGTGTGCACGTGACACCGATGAGCGTGCACTCGATTATGGGATGCTCACTGTGTACTCGCCTTCGAAACAGAAGAGGGAAATCTGCTGTGAACTCACCTCTCATTGGTCGCTCCAATCAGACTGATATTATTGACATCCAGAATCAGGTCACCTGACTTAAGCCTCCCTGGAACAGAAGGACAGACGAGGCGGAGTCAGGTGAAGGGATAATGACCATCACGGTCTTTGCTGTGGGAGCTCATACCGTCCAGGGCAGCCAGGCCGCCGGCGATCACCCGCTTGATGAAGATGCCGAACTCTTCGCCCGTCAGCTCTTTGTAGCCTCCGATTATTTTAACACCTGAGGATGCAGAGTGCACAGTCAACAACAGGGCTGACTCAGAGTGCAGCCGTTTGCAGCTGTGTTTTTATTCCAGCATTAAAATCCCTGAAAGAACGTCAGCAGTGAGCCAAAGCGGTTCCTGTACAAGCATGACGTTAGAGGTCAGCACAGGTCAGAGCAATTACATGTGTTATGGACTTGAAACATTTAGGACATTTTTGATAAACCCTTCAGGGGCTTCGCCTAGTTTTAAACGAGCCCAAAACAAATGAGCATGTCACATGATCCACTATGCAGTCGGACATGTCTGACTTAGTTTGGATGATCATTATGCAGAAGACATGGATGTTTAGGAAGCAGAGATCAGACACCGGTGGAGGATGAAGGCTGTGTTTGATGTTCCTTCTCTTTCTGTCTTGTTTGCATGCTGTTCAGAAACATACAAGCTTGTGCACCAAGGCAGCTTCATGCTCTTAAGACAAATAAGAAAGAATAAACAAAACATTTTCAATGTAATTTTCTGTGTTTATTATGAACTTTTGCGAGGGAAGCAGCCAGTAGATTTTTGATAACTGAAGGCAAAACACCTACAAGCCATGCTAAAGCTAACGACCGACCATCACAGAATCAGAGATGGGCGGGGCTTTTATACTGGAGCTACAGAGCATGACGACATGGAACTTCTGTGACTTAACAAAATGTTCTAAATTGCAAACAAAATATGAAGTGCTTAAAATAAAAAATGCATAATTTGCAAATGAAAACATTTATTATTTGCTGTCATAAACTTTTTTTTCTTTTAAGATTCATTTTGCATTTGCAAACTTTTTTTTTTGCTTTCAAAAATATTTTTGCAATTACTGCACAAATTTTTTTTAGATCCGTTGTGCCTCATCTCGCTTCCACCCTATCTTTGATTTTGTGTTGATACATTTCTGTTTTGTATAATGTTTGTGCCAGCCTGCTGATTGGTCTTTTAATCCAATCAAATCGCCATATTTATACAACATGCTGACTGCTACTGAGGCTTAAACGCAGAACAGGCTCTTTTACCCTCAATCAATTTCAAAATAACTAATACTTTCTTTTTTTTTTTTTTTCCTTTGATTGCATCTTATTTAGTCAAATTTGTAAATTTTTGGCAGAGAATCTCAAGAAAAAGAAGAAAAAACTGTAAAGTTTATATTCCAACATTACACTAAACAGGCCAGTGTGTTCTATGAATCTTCTGAGACAAAATACTGGTAAAAAGGTTGATTATCTTTAAGATCTGTTTGCTTAAAAAAACATGATCTGATGAACGAGGGTTTTTGGGTTAGCTTAACAACAATTGTAAGGAAAATAATGCTGGAGTAAACTTAATTTAGAGTAAACTTAATTTATAAGCAGAATAAATGTCTTTTTTTTATTTTAATGTTCATTTTTACAGTGACTTAAAGTATTTATAAGAACTCCTGTTTGATTTTCTCCAAAGTAAAAAGAAAAAAAAAAAAAAAAAAGCAAATTTCTCTTAATATTTCAATGTTTTAGTTATGAAAAAAACTACGGTTCATTTGTTTGAATCATAATTTCGTAACGTAATATAACGTCCGGCTGGACGGAGATGACGCGGAAACATTTTTTCTGCTGAAGACATTTTAAACACGCTGGTCACTACACTAACATGAAAAAATACAGAACCCTGTTGTATATTTGAGCTTTACTGGTCCTTCTGAGTTGTGCTCAGAGAGAAATGACCCAAATGACTGCAGAATTCTGATTAGACGAATAGGAAGTCTGCCACGGCCTCCAAGCACAGTCATTGCGAGGCAGAGGCACCTGATTGGATAGAATCTAGACCAGTCAGCAGGCTGGCAAAAACATTACATGAAACAGAAATGTCTCAACGCAAAATCCAAGATAAGGGTAAAGGTGAGATGAGACACAACTCATCTAAAAACATTTGTGCTGCAATCACAAAAATATTTTTGAAAGCAAATATTAAACATTTTCATTTGCAAATTATAGAGTTTTTTTTCACTAACACTTTACATTTTGTTTGCGATTTAGAAAAGTTTGATCTTAAAACTTTAGGGTTGGGTTGATAAAATTGATTAATCGAATAGAATCGATTGAAGCTTAATAGATCAATAATCGATTCATAAAAATATAAATCAATTTAGCACATAAAGCTAAAGTCCACTAACTTGATGCCAATGTTTAATGGAATTTCCCATAGGATGGCTAATGCTAACGCTCGGTCGACGTAAACATAAATTACTAAATGAACATTTTATAAACTCAGGCATGAAGTTTACAAACTCTTTTAAGGATATATTTTCAAAGTAACAATTTATGGTCTAAAGCACCGTGTTTAGCTCAGACTGTCGTCTTCTTCTTGACTAAAGTGTACTTCTATAGTGTGATCGCCACCTAGTGTCCAAACGGAAACGTCCTCCAGGAGAAGCAGAACAATGTTTCCAATGTTAATGATCTGAACATTTTAGTTAGAACTTCTCCTTTAGAGAATCCATGTAACTCTGGATGATATTAACAATCTCATTATTTCACTGATACATTTACAGTATGTGAACTGGATCATGATAAATATATTTTAAAACCTATTGCAGATTATTAAAGTATTTCTAAACGAATGTGTCTAAATGTGTAAACTTAAAATTGAATTCAACTGAAGAATCGAAGAATAAAAAAAATTGTAATCAAATCGATCCAGACTCTTGTGAATTGAATCAAATCGTTTCTAGAAATTATAATCGAAGCTGTGACTTTTGTTTGGAATATAGTGGCACAAAAATCCCTCCATAGTCTTATAGTTTAGAGGCAGATTCCAGCTCAGATAGGAAAAACAAAGACTTGTAGACGACTAGATGCACCTACAGTGTACTGTGTCACGTCTAACCTGAATGTTGATAGAAGGCACACACTTAAAACAGAATGGCCTTCGGGGATAAATAACGTTTTTTGAATTAAATTAATTTGAATTGAATAGTCGTCAACAAGTGGATAAAGAGCAGGGAGCTTGTCGCATGTCAATTGTAGTTTATATGTCGCAAACTTTAAGCAATATTTTGTCTGCTCCTGATTCACAAGAATACTCAGAAAAGGAGTTTTGAGCTCAATATTCTTTATACATGTCCTTCATTGTCAGAAAAATGCCACAAAAACGTGTTAAAAACACCCAAACCACCATTTTCATCTGAGTGTGTCTTTAAAATGTCCTGAAATCTGGTTGGAGAGATTTCAAATCAACTCTGAATGCTCAACAGTCTGCCCCTCAGAGAACAACTTAAATCGTCTCTCTTCTTCGATGCCCAGATGTTTGAAGCTCCAGCATGAGCTGCAGGACCATCTCTTTGCAGATGTTTTGGCACCTCTTCCTGTCACTTTTTACATTTGCTTTTCAGTTCAACCACAGCTTTGCCATGCTGAAGGAAAGTGGAAGTGTCCTTGCTCACCGAGTCCTTTCTTGCAGTCGGCAAACTCCAGTCTCTGGACGGCTCGGTTGATGCCGTGTGGGCCCATGATTGTCCTGGCAACAAGTGAAGACACAAAGGGTTCAGTAACGTGTCAACATCCTGCCTCAGTTAAAGCCTCTGTGTGTGTGCGTCCTTGGGACTCCGCTGCAGAAAATAATCAAATCATCGCAGGATTTCGCTGTTGTCTACCTCCCTCCCTTCGTCCACTGACATGCAACCAATAAAATCCGTCTCCTCCCAAACGCCACATGTATGTGGAACTCACTCCAACAGCGATCCAGAATGATGAGAGGAAGAAAACAGATGAATCGAAGCCTCCATGGCTGTTCCTCTGCAGCCCGTTTGGACTGCAGGTCTGGATGAAAGACAGGGTGAGCCTGGTGCTGTCGGCTGGTCTTGACCCAAGGCTCAGCTCAGCGTCACAGCAGATTTCTCTCACATGCTCACATCTGTGTGTGTGTGTGAAAAGCTTTGTGCCGACACTGACTGAACTGCAGAGGCTTCGCGGTTCCCCCCACCCTCGGGTCTGCTCTGTTCTGCTGACACGCTTCGATGCTTTTGTCATGTCCTGACATGACTCACTTTTGAACATTTAAGCCTAACTCACTGAGTACAGGGGTGTCGGGGTTTTGAATTTAAGTGTCTTACACATCTTTGAACTACTGTGGGAGGGTAAACAAGAGGCCTCTACAAAACCTATACCGATTACAGTGAAGGAAACACTGTAAGTGTTTGATCTCTCGCTGATTTTGAAGGTTTCCCCACTTAAAAAGAAATTAATAATGTGGAAAGTGAATTTAAGGGAGACGATTGTAGATCGTAATGGACTACTGAACCATCAGCAACACGCTTGGGGTTAAAGGTCACGGCTGTTGGTGCCAAAATACAAGAACAGAGAGAAATTGTCCTAAAACAACATGGCGGGAAATAGTTGATGATCTCAAAGCAGCTGAAACCACAGTCAAGAAAACCACTCAGTGGCCTTGTGGGAGAGTGTCCATCCTGAGACTGGAAGGTTTGAGTTCAAATAAGGGCTGCCAAAAGCGTTTATTTTATTAGTCGACTAATCACCATTTTTTTTTCCAGATTAGTCAACAAGTCGGGTCAGGTGCAAAGTGGATGTGAAGCACAGATCTTAACAATCATTAGCTTTAAACTAACTAAAGATAAAGACAATTAAGATGATAGTTTATTAAACATTTAATGAATCGTGCAGCCTCTGTCCTTCATTAGTTTCTGGTATTAAAACAAGATTAAATCAAATGAGTTCTGCATCTAAAACAAGGAACTATTTTTCACAAAAGAATTTTGGTCTCACTGACTCAAATAGAACTAGAAAAGTTGCATCACCTGCGACAATGCTGGTGTGAATGCTTTTTGCTGAAAGTATTCATATTAATTGCTGAAGGGATTTACTGAAAATGCAAAAGCTATTTGCAAAACATTAAATTTGCTAAAAGGAAACTTTGCAAAATAACTATGAAAGAACACTGAAGTTGACCTAAATTTCTAGAAAAAAATGTGTAGTAAAATTACTTAAAAACCCCTAATACATGCCAATTTTGCAAAATATTTAGTGTGCCACTTAAATATGAGCTAAACTCCAAATTAGCCAAAAAACCTCAGTAAATGTCGAATTAGCCAAAAAAAAGTGAGCTTGTTTCTTAAATACTAGCTAAACTCCAAAATAGCCTAAAATTCCTCGGTAAAATAAATTAGCCAAAAATCCTAGCATGTTGCTAAAATATAAACTAAACTCTAAATTAGACTATAAAAACTCAGTAGATAACAAATTAGCCAAAAACGTTAGTATGTTGCTAAAATATTAGCTTAACTACATTTTTTTTTTAAATTACTATAAAAGATAAAGTATTTAAAGACTTGTTGCTATTTTTTTCCATTTGAGGACTTTCTCATTCATGCATTTTTTTTCTTAATATTTCGAAAATTGTCTAGTTTATGAATATCAAAAATGCAAGCAGTAATTTCCTGAACAAGTTGAACGTTTTGATACCAAGATTGCTAAAATTGCTGAGAATGTGATTACATTTTTACGTGCTGAAAAAGGTATGGAAAGGTGCAGGAGAATCACAAAAAAGGTGCACGTTTTTGTGCTGAACGCTTTGTTCAAATTTACTACACTCCATAAAGTAATCGACTATTAAATTAGTCGTCAACTATTTTAATAGTCGATTAGTCGTTGATTGCTCGACTAATCATGGCAGCCCTAGTTCAAATCCAGGCTGAGTCATACCAAAGACTCTAAAAATGGGACCCAGTGCCTCCATGCTTGACACTCGCCATTAAGGAGTTGGATTGGCGGGTTAAACCATCAAATGGTTCCAAAACGTGGCTTCGTCTGAAGCTCACCTCTTCCCCAGGGTACGGAACCCTGGTCCTCGAGAGCCACCTACTCTAGAGTCCCTACTCATGACTGATTACCTGGTTCAGGAGTTCAAGAAAGGTCTGACCTATGTCCTTGATAGTTGCCACAAAGTCCTAAGTCTTCCTGGCAAGATGGTTCAAAAACTTTTTTCCCACAATGAAATACAATTAGAATTATATAAATTCTTTAAAGACCATTTCCATATTTTCTTTGGGATTTTTTTATTTTTCACTATTCAAATGAACTCACCATTAGGATGACAGACTGTCTAATATCTAAGTGGGAAAACCTACAAAATCAGGATTGGATTTCCTCCTCTGTACACATATTGAATACTTATTTGGTTTGGGTTAGGAATTACTGGTCTGTTTCTGTCGATAATTAAAATCAAAACCCAGTTGTCTGATGAGGTTAAAAGCTCATTAGATTCACCTTCAGAAAGACTGAGTTGAACGGATGAGTTTTGATCCTGAATTTAGGCAGAGCCATAAAGATAAGTTCATTTGGAAGTATCTTAGACTTGCACTGACACATTGTGAGGTCTTCTTTTCAATGTGAATGAGTGTGAAACAGCAACAAGAAAAATTCTCCTAAGTGCTGGAATCTGAAAGCAGGCCCACGATGCAGCAATTAAACTGATCACTTAAAGCCTGATAATCTGCATTAGCTGTCACAAATCACTAACGTCAGTCACAGACAGGCCTCGGGGGACCGCAGTGTGATGCTGGCAGGCACTAATAACAAACACACACCTTCAGCTGACCATATATAATCTAACAGTGCATAAGCCACAGAACTAAACTGATAAAGTGGCTTCAGTCTATGATCTCGATAATAAAACATCTGATTTTGCTATGAAAAGATTCACTTATGAAGGACAGTTTTTGGAAAAGTCCTGAAATTATTATGATTTTGATAGCTGCATACAAACATGGTAGAAAAAGTATCCTGGGTGGATCAGAACTAGGGCTGTGTATCGATAATAATTTCCAGAAATGATTTGATGCGCAAGAGCAATTCAATTCCGATTTTTTACAATTATATCGATCCACTCAATTCAATTTGATTTACTTAAATTTTGAGTTTACATTAAATTATTATTATCATCCAGTGTTACATGGATTCTCTAAAGGAGAAGTTCTAACAAAAATGTTCAGATCATTAACATTGGAAACATTGTTCTGCTTCTCCTGGAGGACGTTTATCGTTTGGCCACCATGTGGCGATCCCGCTGTAGCATTACACTTTCATGTGAAAAAGAAATTATAGGCAAAAAAACTGTGTTTTAGAGCACAAAAGGTTTCTTTAAAAAATATATCCTTAAAAGAGTTTGGAAAATGAATGCCTGTGAGTGAACAAAGATGTTCATTTAGTCATTGCTAGTATTAGCCATCTTATAGGAGATTCCATTAAACGTTAGCATCAAGCTAGCGGACTTTAGCTTTATCTTCTAAATCGATCTCTATTTTTTTGAATCTATTACGCTTAAATCAATTCAAAACAATCAATAAATTTTATCCACTCTATTCCAAACCATTACAAGACCAGAGTTATGTCTCAAACACAACTGCCCTCACAGGTGGATACGGACTGGTTACAGACAAAATATAGGCAAACCTGTAATTTTAAGACCTCTCAGTGATCCTGTAGAGCAGAAATGTTCATGTTCATTTTTTTCTACGTACATGCTGCTAGCAACAGGTTATAATAATCACTTATACAACACACAAGGGTAAGTAAGGGTGACGCACTGTAGGTGAGATGCACAGATTTGGGGCAAGGCATGTCGTAAAATTTAGTTAAAAAAATCAGTCAACTAGAGCATAGTTTTTGTGGATGTCCTAGGCACTTACGCATCATTGGACCAGATCCAACGACATTAGTAAATGCAAAGTTTTAAACATAAAGCAAGCTAAAACATCACAAAGCTATCATCAAAGAAGTGTGGACATGCTGAATATTGCTTACATTGAACTTTCACAGGCCGCCAGTTTGAGACTCCTGATCTATACAAATATTTCACAATACACTTACCACACGCACGACAATGGAACGCTCTTGGCGTCCATTAAGGTGGTCGAACGAGTCACATAAAACAAAGAGACACCCCTGTGGTCCCCTTAAGATGCTGCCACACCTCTCTATGACCCTCTGCTGGTTGGGACAACCCAACAAAACCACAGCACCTGTAAGGGTCAACCCCCGTACAGGTGCATGTGACTAAAGCATAAAAGACTCGAGCAGCGGAAGGTTCAAATGAACTTCGTTCAAGAATGTCTCATTTTGGCTTAAAGAGGAATTCTCCATGAAGGTCACAGATCCATTTGGAAGGAAATTTCTAAATGTTCTTTATTCTGTGTGGACTGGATAGTGTTAAAGAAAACAGGCTGAACTTTTACTTTATTCCTCACACAACTTTTAAAGGTTTTTGGTTGTATTAGACAGGCATTTGGCGAGGTCACTGTGAAACCTTCTCTGGACTTTATCTCATCAGGCTTCATCTTCTGAGGTCACTGAATAATTTCTGCATGCTTTATTCAAATATTTAGGTGATGGTGGTGGGAGGGAACATTGGCAGATGTATGATAGTGTGTTTCATATTCTGTGCTCATCCTGCTGCTTTTATTGACTTTTAACTGAAAATGTGATCTTAGACTGCAGAGGATCCTCTCCATGACTAAGCTTTTCTGTGAAGAAGAGCTGCATCCTCCCAGGATTACTGCTTGCATATTTAATCTGCTCCTGTCTGTGTTGTGCTGCTCCCTGTATGCTCAAGAGTTGAGGACAAAAAACATATTAAAAGAGGGATTTGGAAAAAACCCAATTTGTACCTTTTATAAAAGTATTTACATTCATTCATTCATCTTCCAGACCGCTTCTTCCCTTTCGGGGTCGCGGGGGTGCCGGAGCCTATCCTGGCTACTGATGGGCGAAGGCGGGGTACACCCTGGACAGGTCTTCAGTCTGTCGCAGAAGTATTTACATATGATCATATTTCAAACATTTCAGATTTAAATGACTTCAATATCTCTGAAATTTTCTATTATGGGTAATTTTTCTGTTTTTCAAGGTCATTAGTTCATGTCTAAAAGTGGGAGCTCACCATTATATCTTAGTCAGAAGGTCATGTTGGTGTTTGTTTAAACACTTTTTAACAAAGATTTCTCCAGTCATGTTGAGTCAGGAGAAAGCAGTTGGAAAAGGAGAACAGTATCAAAGCTGAAGGTGCACCAAAGTCCTTAAGCCTTCTTCAGCTGTGTGGGGGCTGCCACACCTCCTTGACCAAAACCAGACCGGACAAAAGTTCTGACACAATAGAGGGACATCCTGCCTTGTTCCAGTACCTAAAAAACATCCTACTCTTAAACTGAAGCCCTAATTTCAAACATTATAAAAATCTTGTAAAAACTCATTTTGGTCCACTTCAGTAAACAAATTCTTTCAGTGACAGCCCAGAAACAAGACTGATCTAGAGAAGATCTGTGTGGAGGAGTGGGCCAAAACTTTCTCTCACTAACTTACAGCCCCTCACAAACCCAACATCACATAAGCGGTGCAACAAAAATGGCTGAAATATTGCAGCTATGCAGCCTTACAGCTCTGATCCTGATGCCAGCTCAGACGAGGAAAACAAAGACGTACATGGATCTATTCGTCTTCAAGTGGATGCGTCAGAATGGAGCAGAGCAGAGAACTTGTAGCTAGCCGACTGTAGCAGCTACAAGCTTCTTCCAACTGCATTTTTTTTCGTCTGATTCACAACAAAAAAAGAAAAACCCAGAAATGCAGTTTTGATCTTAATTGTTTTCATAAACAGCCTCTATAATGAGAAAAATACTACGAGAACACGCTAAAACACCAAAAACGCAATTTTCATCAGAGTGGGTCTTTAATATTTTGCAATGAGATGATCCAAGAGAGTTTCAATATGAGGAGCTAGAGAAAGACTTTAAGCGATAATAAAATGATCCAATACATAGAGATCATCAGTTGTGAGTTTTGAAGGCATAACACCAATACAGCAAATCAAATCTAGAGAAAATCCCTCTATATGAGTAGGGAACTCAACGTATAAACACTTTTAACCTCCCGAGAGCCTTTGTGCACAGATGGAGACAGATAGCTTAGAGGAAGAAAAAAAATGCAGTCGAAACAAAAGCCCAGATCTCAGGAGGTTAAAAGACGTCAGCATGTTTCACAGGCTTCAGAAGACGCCTCCATTATCAACTGGATTAAGGGTTTTTCTTCAAATCCACCAACCTGATGGAGAACTTGTATCTTAAAGGACCATGAAGCATTCAGATTGTGTGATATTTGACCAAGATGCTCTCTGTAACCAACATTGAGTCAATAATTATGTAGTTATGAGACAATTCTGTAATTAATACTTCATAACTTGTTCAAAAAGGACAATTTCTTAAATCTAGTTTGGTGTCATGATATATAATAAGGTCTTTCTTTATCTTCATCTATAACATTAACCTCTTAGGATCCAAGCTAATATTTGAGCTAACCATCTAAACAAGTAGTCACAGCGTTTTAGTTAAGCTGAATTAATTAAAGCAAAGTCTAGTTCAGTCGCCATCACAGTTTTTATGGCCTGTTTAATTAGATTCAGAATGACGGAGGTTTATTGATATAAAGGAACGGTTTCTAAGTTAAGCCTGTCTATTGCATATACGTGGCCTAAAATTCCCAGTAGTGTTTTAATTATTATGATTATGAAGTTTTTATTCAAAATTCCACAACCTAAATGTCTTAAAAAGCCACTGTTCATGTTGATCTGAAGCCTCTGTTTCCAAAATCTCCTCTGAGGGGGCGTGGCTTTTGGACCTGAGAACAGCTCCGCTCCTGATCAATACATTCAATCATTGGTTTCTCAGAGTTCTTGATAAAATAATCAAAGCTAACATCAAAATGCTCTTTCATTGATTTACAATCCTTTCCAACGGCGGCTCATTTGACTGCAGTCAATGTGAAGATACCATCTTCTCTTCTCCAGAACCTGAACTAGACACTAGGAACAGATGAGGGTTTAGTGCATGTGCAGCAGAGCTGTTGATGGAAAGAAGATCATTCATTCAAACAGAGTCTGTCCAAGACAGTTTGGTTGATTTAAAAGGAGAAATACTCAGAAATGGAAAAACAAAAGGATTTCTTATTACATTTGTTCTCTTTCAGAAGAAAAATGACACACAGACATGTTAACAACTCTAAAAACTGGATGTTCATCGGATGGGGACTGTGATGGACTGTGAAACAATGTGATTTCCTTGGTTCTTTTTTCTGTCTCTCACAGTTTAAGTGTCTCTGAGATTAATATTACAGAAAAAAACTCAACTTTTTGGGTGGAACTTGTAGACTGACAAATATTTTTGCCCCACTATATTCATCCGAACAAGTGTAAACAAAAAGCATGTATTGTATACATCACGCTTGTTTGCTCGTATACAAATATCTACATTTGTGTAGAAGCAGGCAGGTGTGTTCAAGTGAAAGTGTGTTCACTGGAATCTTCCTCTCTAATAAATTGGAGGCGGGATTGACGCCACGAACACCGAGCATAGCCCACAGCCAGTTCCCCTCTGCAAAAGTACCCACAAAACTGTAACCCCCTAGACCAGTGGTCCCCAACCACCGGGCCGCGGACCGGTACTGGGCCGCAGACCAATTGCCACCGGGCCACGGAAG
>NC_050530.1:23832288-23837984 GCF_002922805.2 Oryzias melastigma | reverse complement strand
TGACCGGTCCACAGCCCCAAAAAGGTTGGGGACCACTGCCCTAGACAACCAAATACCAGCCACTTGGGACAACACAGACTAAGACACAAATGCATTGGAGCGAAAGCACAAATCCTAGCCTTGGCAGAGGCCAGACCCAGATGCCCAGGGTCATGTCAAAAATCACACATGACCTGCCCGCGGTGCTGCAGAGGTAGAGTGGTCAACGTCTGATTGACAGATTCCCGCCCTGTCCACGCATGTGTCGAAATGTCCTTGAGTAAGACTCTGAACTCCACATTGGTCCTGGTGGATGCAGGTTGGTGCGAGTGTTCAGCAGCTGAGCCACCATCATTGGGATAATGATCTCAAGGGCCCGAAAATACTCTCTCTGTTCTGAATAATAACAATCTGGTCATGTGGATAAAGCAGATTTTTTTTTTTTAATTGCAGCTTAAAATGTTTCGTATGTGTTTTGAATACACATAGTAACTGTATTGAGCCAGCATGGTGGTAAAAGACATTGTACATTCTTCAGGTGCAGGAGGAAGAGTTTCCCTGTAACTTTGCTGCTGTGTGGTGGAAGAGGAGTGAGGATCAGCACATGACCTGCAGCAAACAAAGCGGCTCTATTATTAACTCATTACCTGAACTGACATGTCATCATGAGCTCACAGTGAGATTATGCTGCGCGTGCATGCCTTCATGCATGGCGTGCACCAAAAGCTAAGCTAAATGAGTGAAATTATATAAAGAGATCAGGGGAAGAAGATGTTTCTATTGTTGCTTCATTGAAGACTGAATATTAAGTCATTTTGACTTGTTTCTGTTCAGATCAGACTGTTTGGAAACACCTGCACGAGCTGTGACCCTGAGGGTAAATATGGTGATTTATTAAAACAAAACAAAAAAACACTTAAAATGTCTGACTTTGGGAAAGACTAAAACGTTTAAAGAACACGTGTTAACCGAAGGAGAAAAAAAGAGGAACCATCAACTTTATCACAACATTCAACTCCATGTTTCAAATGTGTTCCCAAAAATGTAAAGGCATCCACGAAACGAGTAAAACTCATTATGAAAACACAAACGGAGGACACGCGCGTGCAGAAGCGAGAAAAAAACAATCGCATCCGTATTAACACGCACGAGCGAGTCCAGGTGGCCCGCATCTGTCTGTAAAGGTGGCGGGGGGGCACTCACCAGTACAGCAGCGACAGTCCATCGAAGCGTTCCGCGTCCTGGGGGAGGAACGGCATCGCCGTGGCGGGGGTGTGACAGACCCCGCCTCACAAAAACACCGAGATGCGCTCTGAGGCTGCGAGCGGCTCTCTGCCTGTGAGCGCGCGCGGCGCAGGGGAAGCTAGCAAATCCTCCTGCAGGCACGCGCGCTCTTATCTTCCTCTGCTAATCCGTGCGGAACGCTCCCGCTAGCAGGTGAAAACTTCAGGGAAAGAACGCGCCGCTGCTACGTGTGAAGGTCAGCAAATTTCAGAAAGGAGAAAAAAACTTTTTAACATTCACAAACATGAACACTTCAGTGACCATGAAGCTAGTCAACATTGTGAAGCCACATTCTTTGTTTTCATAGAAAAAAAAGCAGGCCTGGTGGCTGATGATCTTTGGCTGTGACCGAATATTCTCCACAAAACGAAATTGGGGCTAATATTATTTAACCCCCCCCCCCCCAAAAAAAATATTGTTAAATTAATTCTTATTAAACTTTTTGATATTCTGAAATACACTTTGTTATTTTCAGCTTCAAATATTAATATTTCTTTAGGTTTTAATGATTGAATAAATTGAATAAAGACATTTTCTGAAAATCTTTTAATCTTAATTTTCCCTTTATATGTCCCCCGGCTTGAGGAACATGACACAAGAACATGTTAAAAACACCAAAACCAAATTTTCATTGGAGTGGATCTTTTAAGACAAGTTGACTGATTAAAAAATTGAGAGATTTTAATTAGAGAACACTTCTTATTTAACATGTTTTTTTCTTGAAGTACTTTAATTTTTGTACAGGGTGGTCTTTTCCATTGGAGAATTGGTTAGAAAAACGTTTTAAAATCAGTCCAGAAAATTTCTAAAGCAAAGACAAAGAAGCCATTTTGTTCTTACAGTAGCATACACTGCCATCTAGTGTTTAAAGCTAAAAAAATGCATCCTGGAAAGAAACCCACTAATCAGAGTCCTGATTTGAGCTGGTTTGTTAAGAACATCTTATAAATCACCTGAACCTTTCATCAAAAGGTAACAGAACTGGTTCTATCTGTAAAAAGCAGCCTAGTTTTCTTTTACGTCAAATGCTCTTCTATGGTTTCTTCACTGGCTCTTTCTCCACAAAGAAACATTTTAAATATGTTTTATTTTGCTTTTTACGGAAGTTGAAAAGGCGAAAACCAAGGAGCAAACAGGATGATTGATAGTGGTGCGTTCACTGAGCTCCGGACATTAGCGAATCCAAACAAGCCACTCAGCCCAACTCAGTCCGCTACCATATTTTTTCACTTTATATAAATCAGTTTAAAAAGAAACGGCAACATTATTAAATTATAAATAGATCAGTTCTTCTGGTGTTTGATATTTTCTCAGATAAACAGCTTTGTTTTTCTGTGGATATCCAGAGCTCAGTGAACGCACCATGCAGAAACGCTTGGCGGCCCTAGGTTCTGTCAATTATTTAGTTACTTAACATTTGCTAAACAATGGTGGATCTGCCCCTTGAGATGGCACATCTTGTTTTCGAGGGAGTCCTCTTTACACAGATAACTGAAATAAAGACAGAGTGTGGTGTACTCGACAAAACAAGAATGCAATTAAGATCTAAATACAGTATATAAGTAATACTCATAAATCCACAACCACACACAACACATATACAGTAGCAACTCTCAATTTTTCACCACTCATCATAATGCATAAAACAAATAAAGTCAAAGCACAAAGAATAAACATTATGAAGGACAGGACCAAACAAAATATTAAAATTATAGGACAAATGAAAATGTAGCAATTAAGTAAATCATGAGAACAAGTACATATATCTTTTAAATGTGCTAAAATAGCTCTTTTAAATAAAGGAAAAGATGTATAAGCACGTATTAAAGAGGGAAGGTTATTCCATTCACTGGGGGCTCAAACACAGAATGCATATTTTCCTGGTTTTCTGTTGAATCTGGGTACAAGAAAGAAAATCTGATCAGTGTGATGACAGAGGTTGTGTTGTGAATTGAATGGAACTAGATACTACTTTAAATATGAAGGAAATCTAAAATAAATGCATTTATAAAAGAACAGTTATTAATGATACCTTCTTCAGACTAAAGGTGAAGATCAACCAAACTGTTGATACATTGTGGTGTGTCATATTTGGGCAGCGAAGAACAAAACGACAGAGACAATTGTAAATTACATCTAAAGAGTGTAAGTTGCTGACATAATAAAATAAATAATATCCAGATAATCAAGTATAGGAAGAAAAAGTTGGGAAATTATTTTTTTTCTGACACCAAGATTAAAGCATTTACTTGATTGATACAATGATTTACGACTGTAGTTTATTTTATTTGTAAGAGATTGTATATGAGTTTGAAAGGATATATTAGTTTCTAAGCAAACACCAAGATATTTAAATGTCTCAGTGTTCATGAGTGGAGAGGAATCTAAGAAATGCACATTAAGAATTCTTTTGTCAGCATTCATGGTTTGTTTCTGAAAAGCATAGAGTATGATTTTGTTTTATTCAAAAATAACTTATTAGATGACATCCATTTTTGTACAGAATTGAAATCCTGCTGTAAAGTACAGGTGGTATCAGAAGTACTAGGTTTGGAGCAGTATATTATGGTATGCCCTGCGACGGACTGGCGACCTGTCCAGGGTGTACCCCGCCTTCGCCCTTCAGTAGCCAGGATAGGCTCCGGCACCCCGCGACCCCGAAAGGGAAGAAGCGGTCAAGCAGATGGATGGATGGATATTATGGTATCATCAGCATACAGATGAATATTTCATTCAGAACAGCAGTTTGGTAGAACATTAATAAATATGGAAAAGAGAAGAGAAGAGCCCTGTGGGACTCCTTTGTTTATTGCAATAAAACCTGACTGACTGTCCCTATATGACACATTGATGACGTTGAAGAAGGTATGAGTTAAACCACAAGAGAGAAGGAATAGAGAGAACAATGGCAAACAATTTATCTAAAAGCAGGTAGTTGTCTGCGTCTGTCCATCCATCTATCCATCCATCCACCCATCCGTCCTTCCAACCATCCATCTGTGCGTCCATCCATCCGTCTACCCTTCTATCTGTACATCCATCCGTCTGTCCATCCATCTGTCCGTCCCTCCTTCCATCCATCTGTCCATCAATCCTTCCATCCGTCCGTACATCCATCTGTCTGTCAATCCATCCATCCATCTGTCTATCAATCCTTCCATCCATCCGTACATCCATCTGTCTGTCAATCCATCCATCCATCTGTCCATCGATCCATCTCTCCATCCATCTGTCTGTCCATCTCTCTCTCTGTCCGTCCATCCATCTGTCCATCTGTAAATATAACTATAATTCATTATAGAATTTTTATTCTATAATGCTATAACGCAGCATTCTAGAAGTTGAAGATGCTGTTCCAGGAGCTGCTGTAGTCATGAGCTCCTCTGCGTAGTTCCTCATGATGAGATTTATATATAAAAAAAAATAAAATTTAAAAAAAAGTTTCAGAAAAACATGAGCTCCTGGCCTTATAATTAAAATGTGTTTTTTGAGAGTTTATTAACCGAAGGAGAGAATTGTTAAATCCCTAGTTGTTGTCCAACCTTAATCAAAATACCTGATAAATGATTTAGAGGAAGTGGATAAACTTCAGAAAGACAGAAAGGGATGTGGAGTCACATTTTAAATACAAAAATGTCTACAGCAAAACTTACAGACTTCTCTGTCAGACAGCATCATTTATGTGTCTGCATCTGAGAAAACTGTCTTTGACTCTTGCCCCACTTACACTGTAAACATTGCAAGATAAATGGACAAATTCAGACAAATGTCATATGCAGACTGAAAATGCTATGAAGACTGTGTAGCAGTGGTTTGTTTCAAGTCCCACTCTCATCATCTTCTGGTCTATTGTAAAAATGTTCCCAGTGGTTTTTTAATTATGATTATTCTGATTTTATCCTAAATAAACAAAATCTGTCGTTCTTTTAGGACAACATTTCTGCAGAGCATCAGGAATTCATCAGAAATTCACCTCTGAGTTGTGGGCGAGACTGTTAGCACATAGGTAAGCCTCCGCCGATATTTAAATGGGATTTAAATGTAACAACCACAACCTCTGTCTGCCAGTCCAGTGGTACAGTTCACCAAAACATTTGAAACAAGAGCAAACACAAACCTGTAGAGAAAGAAAACAAAGTCACCAAATAATAAGGAAAGTCATTAAGATGAATTTTTTATTGAATTTTTAAGAAGTAAATGAAAAAGATTCTATTTTAGAAAATAAGGACAGAAAGAGACACAATAGCAGAGAAGCAAAAGGTTAACAAAAATAAGGAAAATTTGTTAACTTAATATGGAGTGCCAATAGAAGAAGTTCAGTTAAACAATTTTTTAGGATTAATAATTGATTCCAAACTATCTTGGAAATCACACATAAGGCACTTAAAAATGAAAGTATCAAAAAATCTCTCAATAATAATGACTAGCTTCAT
>NC_050530.1:23825855-23828111 GCF_002922805.2 Oryzias melastigma | reverse complement strand
GCCCCGAAGACAAAGACTTAATAAATCTGGTTTCTTGAACTTCTGGGTTTGTCGTATTTTGGGTCCACAAAAGCTTAACCTGACAAAAGAGACACAATAGCAGAGAAGCAAAAGGTTAACAAAAATAAGGAAATTTGTTAACTTAATATGGAGTGCCAATAGAAGAAGTTCAGTTAAACATTTTTTTAGGATTAATAATTGATTCCAAACCATCTTGGAAATCACACATAAGGCACTTAAAAATGAAAGTATCAAAAAATCTCTCAATAATAAATAAATGTTAATACAATCTTGACCAAAACACACTTCGTACATTGTATTGCTCATTAATTCTTCCTTACCTCACATACTGTAATGAAGTATGGGGAAATGATTACCAAACCTCAGTACACCCATTATACATGTTACAAAAACGAGCAATTAGGATTATTCACAAAGTAGGGTACCTGGAACACACTAATCAACTTTTCATACAGTCCAAGTTACTAAAATTGCATGATCTTATAAATTATCAAACAGCCCACATATTATATAAAGCATATAATAATGTATTACCATACAACATTCAAAAACTATTTATATTGAGAGACGATTCCCATAAATTATGTGGGACAGGGAAATTTAAACAACCTATCATACGTACAAAAAGGAGAGAATTCTGTGTGTCAGTATGTGGAGTAAAACTGTGGAACAATCTGGGTTTGGAACAAAAACAATGCAATAATATATACTTGTTTAAAAAAGTTATAAATGTATCACATGGACAAAATAAAAAAAATTCCTGATATATCTATAAAAACAGCATGTATTGAATAAATCCAAAAGGTAGATAAAATACTGTGTCAAATGAAAGAAAAAAAATATGTGTGTAAATGTGTTGTAAATATTATGTTTATTTTAATATGTATATTATAAATTTTGTTTATAAAGAATATTGTGATAAAGCTTAACTTATGATTATTGTTCAAAGTTGTCAGTAATGTAAACGTCTACTATAATGAATTAAGGGGTAGGCTTCAATAAGCAATGCTTCTGCCTGCCACCTTTCAAACATGTTTGTAAGACATAGCATACCCATTGTCAATTGTGCAAATACAGATGTGACTGTAACATATAGCTTATATGTATAAATTAAAATATATTAAAATAGTTTAAGTTTAAGTTTTATTTATTTATATAGCGCCTTCAAATGGCCATTGGCCAAACAAGGCACTGTACATTAAAAGAACAATAAAAAACAACAGTTAAGATATTAAAAAACAGTTAAAAATAAACTTTAAGAGTAAAAACATATAAATAAGTTACATAAAAGCATAAAAACACCAGATAAAAACAAGGATAAAACAGTAAAACAATAAAACACACCAGCAGAACAGAGTCTCATGTCGTGTCAAATGCCTGACAGTGAGGACGCCTGCCGAATGCTCAGTGGTAAAGCGTTCCACAGCTTCGGTGCACAGATTGAAAATGCTAGTTCCCCCCTGAGCTTCCTCTTAGACCTCGGTACCTCCAGGAGAAGCTGATCAGCTGAGCTGAGGCTCCGGGTCGGGATGTAGGGACAGAGAAGCTCAGAGAGGTACGGCGGTGCACAGTTGTTCAAAGATTTAAAAACAAATAAAAGAATCTTAAAATGAATTCTAAAATTCACAGGCAGCCAGTGAAGGGTAGCCAGGATGGGGGTGATGTGGTCCCTCTTACGTGCTCCAACCAGAACCCGAGCTGCAGCGTTCTGGACCAGCTGGAGACGTGAGAGGGTCGACTGGCTAACTCCAAAATAAAGAGAGTTACAGTAATCCAGCCGTGATGTGATAAAAGCATGGATTACTGTCTCAAATTTACTTTTAGATAAAAATGGTTTGGCCTTCACCAGCTGCCTCAGATAAAAGAAGCTGGATTTTACCACTGAGCTGACCTGACCATCAAGTTTAAAATCACTGTCCATCTTAAAACCCAGATTTGACACGGACTGTCTGAGATGGGGAGTCAAAGGACCCAGCTCCACTGAGGAGGGGTCACAGGAGCTGCTAGGACCAAACACCATCACTTCTTCAGCTGAGGGCCATCCAGTCTTTAATGTCTTGAAGACAAGACAGAAGTGGTGTAACGGAGCCTCCTTTCTATATTGGCAAGTAAATCTGGCTGTCATCAGCGTAACAGTGAAAGGAGACTCAGTGTTTTCTCAGGATGGCACCCAAAGGAAGGAGGTACAGGGAGAATAAAAGTGGTCCTAGAATAGAGCCCTGTGGAACCCCAACA
>NC_050530.1:23819695-23825315 GCF_002922805.2 Oryzias melastigma | reverse complement strand
ACACGGACTGTCTGAGATGAGGAGTCAAAGGACCCAGCTCCACTGAGGAGGGGTCACAGGAGCTGCTAGGAACAAACACCATCACTTCTTCAGCTGAGGGCCATCCAGTCTTTAATGTCTTGAAGACAAGACAGAAGTGGTGTAACAGAGCCTCCTTTCTATATTGGTAAGTAAATCTGGCTGTCATCAGCGTAACAGTGAAAGGAGACTCAGTGTTTTCTCAGGATGGCACCCAAAGGAAGGAGGTACAGGGAGAATAAAAGTGGTCCTAGAATAGAGCCCTGTGGAACCCCAACAACAGTGGAGCAGTTGAGGAGTAGGATCCAGACATGCTCACACAGACAGTCCTGTCAGTTAAATAAGATGTAAGCCAGTCGAGTGCGGTACCACAGGTTCTAGCCAAACCTTTCAACCTGGACAATAAGATATTGTGGTCCACAGTGACAAAAGCTGCGGACAAGTCCAGCAAAAGAAGGACAACAAAGTTCCCATCATCAGTTGCCCGGAAGATGTCATTAAAAACCCTCAACAGCGCAGATTCTGTGCTGTGAAGGGTTTTAAAGCCGGATTGAAACCTTTCCATGACATGTTTTTTCATTTAGGAAAGATTGCAACTGTAGGTACACCACTTTCTTCAAAATTTTGGAGAGAAAGGGTAACCTAGAGATGGGCCTGAAGTTGGCTAAAACAGAGTTGTCAAGGTTTGGTCTTTTGATCAGAGGTTTAACAACAGCATGCTTGAAATCTGTAGGTACCACACCCGTTGACAGACTGGTGTTAATAACAGTGAGAATCAGCTGCCCTATGCTGGTGAAGATTTGTTTATTTGTTTAAATAGAGTTAATACTGTAACTCTAGGGCTGGCTCCAGAGAAGGACCCGGTGACAATGACCTGAAAGAGAAAACCAAAGTGAATCTTGCTATTGCTGACATGATGAACCGCTCTTAGTCTGACCCGTGACTCAGGACCTGCTGTCTGCCATTGAAGACTCCACCAGGGTCAACAACCACAGACAGCTTAGCTCCTAGGGTCACTCGGACACGCAAACCCCTTCACCACGTTAAGGTGACGGTTCACGGAGGGGAATTTTTTATTTATTTTTTAATGAATAAAGTACAAATGTATTTAAAAGGTACAACAATATATATATAAAAAATGCTAAGAACAACAATCATAAAAATAGTAAAAAAAAAAAGTAAAAAGAAATTACAAAACTTTACTGTTTTTTGTTGTTGTTGAATGAATCATTTTGCTACAAACTCAAGGTCTAAATAACAAGAATATCAAGAGGCACAATAAATATACATATAAAAAAGCTGACTGAACTGGACTATTGAGAGTTTTGTCTTTCCTCACAGTCAGATTCTCCTTTTTCAGTGTCAAGTTTCTCCTGCACATTTTTTTAGCTTTTCCTTCAGGTCCACATTTACCACAGAAAGATCCCTCTTAGTTTGCTCTAATTTATCAGCTTCAGTTTTACGTTGCAAGTACTGAGCTTCAATCATTTCTTTATGAAGGAGAAGATCAGTCATCTGCTTCTTTTCTAGTTGGAGGGTCTCTGTTTGATCTTTGAGGACAGAAAGTTCATCCAGCTGATAGTTACATTTAGTAACCAGCTCTTGCATCTCATCCTTCTTGGTTCTCAAATCACCTCATCTTCCTGCTTCCTCACAAGATCTTCCAGACGGGACATTTCTTCCCTTGTTTCCATGTAATCGTCCAGAAGATCTTTGTATTCCTGAGGATATGTCTGCAGGTCGTCCAGCTCCTCCTGAAGACGAGCAGCGTGGTTCTGCAGAGATGAGATCATGTTATGCTGGTATTCTACTTGTTCCTTCACAGCCACATTTTCCTTCTTCACAGTATCCAGTTTTTCCAGCACATCTTCCAAACTTTTGATCTTGTCCTGGAGTTCTGTGGTTTGCACAGACAGATCTTCCATAGTTTTCTTCATCAACTCTGTTTCTTCCTTCATCTCGTGATATTCTGACTCCAGTGTTTGTTTGTGTTTCTGGTGATCTATCAATCTGTCTCTTTCACGTTTGAGGCCTTCTGCTTCTTGTTGAAGTGACTGGAATTCTTCCTGCTGAGAGTTGTATTTAACAGCCAGGTCTTTGGTAGTCTCCCACTGCTGTTTCAGGTTTGAAATCTTTCAGGTCCTTGTTCTGACCTTCCAGCTGGGATTTTTCTCCCAACAGTGTGGGATACTTGTCCTTCATTTCCTCTAGTTGTTGAAGTTTCAGCTCTTCAACATTCTGTCTAAAAACTTCAGCCTGCTGCTGTAAAACTTCAACTTGTTTGGCTTCGTTTTCATAGATGGATTCAATTGGCTCTTGGAGAGCAATCTTCTGTTGAAGTTTGGTCAGCTGGGACTTCAACGTAGAGTTCTCCTGCTCCAATCTTTTTCTTTCAGATTTCTTCAAATGAAGTTCTTTATTCAGCTCTTTTTTGGGTCGAAGTTGAGACTGAATTGCAGTCATTTGTGCTGTGATGTTTACGATACTTCCAGACAACTCCTCGACTCTTTGCTGCTCTCCATCACACAGGTGTTCCATCTGGACTTGGTTTTTCAGGTCATTCCTGAGACTCTTCAGCTGCTTTCCAAGTGTCTTGTTGTCTTCAAGAGCAGCTTTTAGAGTTTTCTTCATTTGCTTTTGAGAAGCCTTCAAATCCTCCATCTTTTGCAGACTCACAGAGATGTCTTCAATGTCGCACATTTCTAGTCTGGTGCTTGAAAAGTCACTTAGTCGATGAATGTTCAGTGTATTTGCTCCTTTCTGAAGTTCCATTCTGCAGCTCAGATGGATTGAGTTACTCAGCAGGCTCCAAGACGTCGTTGACGTTAGTCACCCAAATTGATTTCAGGCCCTCATATCAGAAAAAATATGTCATTTGACAACATTCATTTGGAGTGATGTTGTTGGAAAAAGCTTGTAGTTGTTATGTAGAACCTTCAACAGGAAACATAAGGCTCCCTGCTCCCCTCCACTGCATCCTCTTGCATACATTCATGTGTGTCTTTTATAAATCCATGGATTTAGAGTTACGGTTTTAAAATTTTAAAAATATGCTTTGTACTAAGATTTTTTAAGCTGTTTTGGAGTTTTGCTAGTATTTTAGCGACATGTGAGCTGTTTTGGCTAATTTTGGCTTTTAAAAGTTCTCTAGGCTGTTTTTGAGTTAGGATAATATTCATGAGCTAGCTGTTTTAGCTAATTTTGGCTTTTTTAAGTTCTTTTGGCTATTTTGAAGTTAAGCTATCCAGCTACATACTAGCATTTTTTGCTAACTTAAGGTTTTTTTTTCTTTTTCTTTTGTTTTTTTTGGCTAATATTTTAGCTAGCTATCCGCTTCAGTATTTTCAGCTATCAGCTTCAGCATTTTTAGCTATCATTTTCAGCATCTTCAGCACCCAAATTCAGCTTACAGCATTCACACTAGCATTATCACAGGTAATGCTATATATCTAATTCATAATTATGTTAAAAAAGTTACAGTTTTAAAGTTTTAAAAATTTTGTTTTAAAATGTTCGATAAATGTTTATCCTGTTTGGCCCGGGGCCTAAGGTGTGTTTTGGATTTTGGCCCCCTGTGCAATTGAGTTTTAGACACTGCTTCTATGATGCTATGGTAATGTGTCGCCAGGATGTCAGACAATATTTTGCCGGACCAGACTTTGAAACATGGTGGACAAATACAACTAAATGAATTCATAGGACATAATTTTTAAAAAACGGTATTTTCTAAATATAATAGTCAAGAATCCACCGTGAATAATACTATATTATATTAGCAGCATCTCACAACAGAGCCAGTTTGTTGTGCTGAAAAAGCCCCTGTGAGACTGTGTCTGCCTGCGTCTTTACTGTCAATGACATGACAAGGATCCAAATCAATATATTCATGTTTTCAGGTGTTTTTGGTTATGATTTCGTACATAAATTATCATCTGGAGGGAGAATTTGGGAAAAAAGGTGCATTTTCTTTAAAGGCGCAGAGAGACAGACTGACAGTCTTCATGAAAAGTACACAGTCTATTGTTCTGAATTAAAAAATAAAACTCTTTATGTCAAGCAATACTCCGAAGTTATTTCATATTTTTTTTCCAAAGCAGGACCAGAAGTTATTTGGATGGGTATCGTGGATCTCCAATTGGCAGAAGTCCCTGGTCCCTAATACTGCAAATTTTCGTTGTGGCTCCTTGATGGGAGCATCTTCTTTCATTATTATTATTATTATTAATTATTTATTATTTTATCTTTCTGTCGTCATCTCTCTTTATTTCTCTTCAAACCGTACCTGAATGGTCAAATACGCGTTGCGCGCGCCCATGGACAGAATGGGATTGGGCAGAGCGCAATGTGTGTGCGCGGAGGAGGGTGGGGGGGTGCTCTGAAGTGAGCAGCAGTAGCAGCAAAACATGAGCCGAGTAAAGACAAAAGAAGAAAGCGCCAAGTGAAACAACAACGGTTGGAATGCTTTTGAAATGGATAAAGAGGAAAATTCCACGGAGGACAAGTAGATCTTCATCTGCTAATGTAATTTTTCAAAGTTACTTTTTAGTTTATAACTTTTCCATGAAGAATTTAATTTTTCCCCTAAGTGTGTTTAAATCATCTTTTCCTTTTGGGCTTTCCCTTCAGGGACTCCACAGCCAATGAGTTTCCTCCATCTAACCGTCTTCTGCATCCTTTCCTCTTCATTCACTGCATCCATAAACCTCCTCTTTGGTCTTCCTCTAGACCTCTTTCCTGCAGCTCTAGACTCAGCATCCTTCTACCAATATATTCACTGTCTCTCCTCTGAACATGTCCAAACCATCTCAGTCTGGCCTCTCTGACTTTATCTCCAAAACCTCTAACATGTGCTGTCCCTCTGATGTATTCATTCCTGATCCTATCCATCCTGGTCACTCCCAAAGAGAACCTCAGCATCTTCATCTCTGCTACCTCCAGCTCTGCTTCCTGTCTTTTCTTCAGTCCCACTGTTTCATGGTTGCTCTCAGTAAAAATCACAAAATCGTCTGCAACCATCACAGTCCATGGTGATTCCTGTCTAATTGGAAAATAAAACAACATTTTTGTACAACTCAAAATGTGAACTGTACTTTTATTCGTCTATGCACATTACTAACATGAAATATAGACACAATAGATCAAAGTATCAGCTGATATGTTCTGATATTTTCTACAGGTTGTTTAGTAGAATGACTTTAGAAAATATAGGTCATGTTTTGGTGTGCCATCCCAAAATTTAAAGTGGCCCCCCAGCGGCCACCCCCAGGAAAAGTTTCTGGAGGCGCCACTGAATCTAAGCAGAAGTAACAAAATGTAAATAATTAAAGTAAATGAACCGATGCTACAAAACCATCATTTATTCAAATTGTTTTTTTCTTCAAACCCAAACAGCCACAATGGAGGAGGGAAAGAGCTGCATGTGGCTCCAGAACCCGCAGAAAAAATCCAATGAGGGCGTTTAGCAGGGGATCAACCTACATCGGAGCCGGGGGGTGTCCAGATCTCGGTGGTGCGGAGTCCGGTCCTTGTTCTCGAGAACTAGTCCTCTCCTTAACTCCATCAGTGGGTGTGCCTGGTCGGGCCTTGTTTACATCACTCCTTG